>NC_071088.1:70776162-71076162 GCF_027358695.1 Spea bombifrons | reverse complement strand
CTACGCTACTGGACAAAACACTGTTATGCCAAGTTACATACCCCACTCCTACATTCAGAAGACAAAGCTCAAGAACAAGATAGAGGGAGAGTGTTTAAGCAGCCTAACAGAACCAAGGAATGCAGAGAAAAGGCTCCATGATCCTTAAAAGTAGAGGCAGCATGAACAAAAACCCTGAGGGGGCAGCTGGCAGGGGCCCTTTTTTATAGGTTTGTTCCTGAGACAATTGGGGGGGCTCTCTCATGGTCAGGGATCACAGGAGACAACATGCTGCCAACGGATCTTTTGTGACAAGTGCACGTGCGTGTAGATGTATATCTATATCACCCTACCAGAACAAAAACTAATGAGCATGCGTGCAGTACAACACCCTTGGCTATTATCCAGATGAGGGTGAAACGCTGTTATAGCCCTCAAAGATGCAGAAGAGCTTGGGTTCTTAGATGTGTATTCCTTTTGCACAATTATAGAAGTGATACCCTTGGGTGTTTAACTTGTAATACATTAGTCACCGTCATGCGACAACTACATCTACTGGATAATGTTATTAAGGGAGTTGGAGGCTTTTAAAGAAAATAATTTGTTATTCTTTTTGGTGGTGCTTTTCTGTATAAGCTGAAAGGGACACTCCAGCCATATCTACAATAGGTGAGAGCTCCCTAAATTTCCATTGTGGCACTTTTGCAGAATCCCTGCCACGCATTCGCGAAACGCCTTCATACACATTTGCTTCTTTCACAACCCCTTCCCTCGATGCTCAGACCCCTGCGTGCATCCATGGAAAGCTCTCCCATTCGTTTTAACCGGGGTGCTTTCCTGTTGGCAAGAACTGGAGAAGGAAGGGAGCTTTTAGCTGAGGAAAGTGCCCCAACCCTGGTTTACGAAGATTGCATGCTTATTAAGATACTTTAGATGGTCTGTCAGGGACCGCCAACTCTTCTTCAAACAGGCTACCTTACTTTTATGCTTCCCCTAGGTAAGCCATTTTCCTATAACTATAGGAACATTTTAAAAACTTGGCCTAGCCACCCATAGGGAAAGACGTGCCCTTGCAGGGTTAAGCTCCTTAAGAACCTTAGGATGTATTATTGCATCCGAAACGTGGCAGAAGACTCCACATTCTACCAACTAATTAAGTTTAACGACTCTGCGCAAGCCGCAGTAACACTTAACCACAGCTTGATAACACAGGCGAGTCCTGAGAAGATGACACACATCCAACAGCTTACCACAATAAGTAAAATGCACAAAAACCCTTTTCCCATGAAAGTTATTTCAGGAACCTAGCTTTGGGTTCATTTGAGTAATTCAATTACATTCTAGTTCGAGCTCTCGCATACAGTACATGTCTGCATTACCAGAGGGAAGGCAATTTCCTCATCAAGGACAAGTTTACACAAGAATATCCAGTGTTGCACAAGGTCGATTTCCCCCCATGTGTCACCACACAGTTTGCAGCCAACGTTTGTTGTATTTGAACACAGTTATACTAAGTGTGTGCTACTAAAACCTCACACCTCAGCCTGTCTGAACCTAGGAGGTACTTTGCAGTCAGAACTCCACGCCAGCAATAAAATAAAAAATAAACACGCTGGGCAACCAGCTAGAATTAAGCACCTGAGGGCATGAAACATGCAAGGCATGTTTTCTTCCACAGGACAAGGGCACCTGTAATTGCTGAATATAAATGAACTTTTTGCAGAAGCTTCTAGTTGCCCAGCGTTTTATTTATCCTGTTTAGTTTTTATTATTATTTTTTTTTTTTTTTTTTTTTTTTTTTTTATTATCTGCTATTGACTGGCGGGAGAACCGGTGACCAAGGCCTGCAACCTAAAGTCCAAGACGGGGTTTGCCATCTCGTAATCCAAAGCAAAGCGGGAGCTGTCTTTAGTGCGTCGCAGTCATCTCCAGCCAAATATCATGGGAGTTGAACTGGAATTGTGAGCCTGTTGGCCGTCCCTGATCCAAACAAGGGTTTAAAAAGTAATGTTTGAAGTAAGCCATAAACTCACTGTAATTAAATGCTGCAGCCATAAGGTTCATGAGGAAACTGAGTATCCTATACAGTTCATACAAGACCATTTACAAAGTCATATGACCTTAATCTCAAATATTCTCCCGTTCCTTAAGGGTTTTAGAGCATTCTGTATTATTGTTTCTAAGCATTGTCTCCAGCGACATTATAGATAAAAAAACAAAAGCTTTTACCAAAGTCATTTACAGGAGATAAGCTAAAAAGGGGGAAGGCTTATGGAAGAACACAACATATAATCCTGTATATTATAATGTAACAAAAATGTTTTATTTTATTGTTAAGTTCAATAAACCGGCTCCACCAGCATACGTAGCGGCTGCCACTATAGTCAGTTACAGGTTATTTTGGGTAACTTTCCCTGCTCAGTCACCACACCGAGTCGATTCTTCATAGCAATGCTAATGAAGTCCATCCGTCCATAGACTTTCATTAGTCAGAGTCCCTGACATCCCCGCTATGAACAAATGCCCATTAGAGGAATCAGAGTACTTTCACACGTATTCTTCAAACAAAATAAATAAGAAAAATAAAAACCTAACCTTTAGGTGGGGAAAGGGTTAAATTAATTTGACAGCATTAAAGCACATGATGTCTGGAGTCTCCCTTTAACAGAGATACATTCTATTGTTTATGGAAAAACAAACACTAAATGTAAGCATAAAGATAGCTGGTGATCAGAACTTCTATTTGTCATTACATAACACTTCCAATACGCAAATTTACAGTGTATAATATTATGGATTAACTCGCCAAAATACTATATAAAAAAAAAACAAAAAAAAAAACCCAAGAGTCATTTTTAATCATTTAAAAAATTAACCATGCATTATACAGGGCCATCCACAACTTTCTTCCAGAAGATACTCACTAAGGCTTTCATAAGGCATACAGAATACAAAAGCAGAAATCTAAGGGCAGCTCTGCGAATATGTCCCAAGTACATCATCCAGAAGAAACACAAAAAGGTAGGGAAATATTAGAAGGCCCACAGGCACACAAAGGATCCAGCAAGGGTGTAAATTCCACCCTTGTTACTTTAGGCACCTGGGTGGATACATGTGAAGCTTTCTGTCTCACTACACTCAGCAAGCAAATTGCGTTAACTGTCAGCTTCACTGGCAACACAATAAATCATACTCCTATTAACCCATGTAAACGACAACAACATGTTAACTTTAAACACAGAGGAATTTACTAGATGTCATCCCAGGATAGCAGTGGGGGAGGGGCGAATGTTCTCGCACTTTTCACGCCTGTTCAGCTCAGATCTATCCACAGACTTAACGATCGATAGTGCATAGCGCGTTACAGGTGTGCTGAAGCCTTAACCCTATCGGCTCGCCGCTGCAGCACAAATCACAGTGGCTGTGAAATGGTTAAATACGTCACTTTCAAGGCCATACCCAGACGCAGAGGTGGTCTTTTAACGCTAGACACGTACACAGAAGTAACGAAGAAAGTAAGGTACGTGCATCATGCACCCACCCGGCCGCACCGACCCCCGAGTACAGCCCCGCACCCCGTTACTCACTCTTGTGTTTTCCTCCTCCCCAGGTCTGCTTGGCGAGACTAGGGCTGCGGATTATCGCCCTCCCGGCAGACTTTAGCGCATCCATCCTACTGCCGGACAGAACCCACCGCCAGGCAATCAGACAACTTGCCGCTAACTTTCCGACTTCTACAAACTTTTCTCTTCTCTCGCTTTTCCCACCCCCTCCCTGGCAGGGATGTCGATGAATGATCACGTCTATAACGAGGGAGGCGATATTTATGTAAATGTGGCCAGTATGGCCGCACCCCCACCCACCCCGTGTCAGATCCTGTAGTCCCGATCATAGAGACAGACGGGCCACAGACTGACTTCTGCTGGCCGAGCTACTGAGCCATGGCTTAGACACTCTTTCTTTCTTATTTCCCCTGACTTTTCCACATCTGTAACATGTCCAATACATTTCCATCACCTTACTATTACAATTACAAGAAGCCTTTGGAAGTAGTAGAACAAATAATACTAATATTATTATTATCATTATCATTACTGTATAAATAAATATATAATAATTATGATTATTAGTAGTATTACTCTATAAATAAATACATAAAATAAATACATAATTATGAGTATTATTAGTGTTTCTGTATAAGTAAATATATAATTATGATCATTACTGTATAAATAAATATATCATCCTGAGTATTATTATTATTACTTTATAAATAAATATATAATTATGAGTATTATTAGTGTTTCTGTATAAGTAAATATATAATTATGATCATTACTGTATAAATAAATATATCATCCTGAGTATTATTATTATTATTACTTTATAAATAAATATATAATTATGAGTATTATTGTTATTATGATTATTATTATTTTATAGATATATAATAATTATTATTTAATGTATACATAAATAATATATATGATCATTAGGATTATTAATATTATTACTGTATAAATATATAATTATTCATATTATTACTGTATAAATAAATATATAATTATGAATATTATTATATAAATATATAATTATGATTATTATATAAATAAATATATAATTATTATTATGATTATTATAGATTTATTTATACAGCACCAATCATTTATACGGCGCTTCTTAAAAATTCAAACGCTATTAGAAAACTGGAATAGACAGACTGAGACAAACCGAAAGATTCTACAAGTTTACATTCTAAAAACGCAAAGGGCAGTGGTGGGCAGATGTACAAAAGCGTTATTCTTTTAAAATCAGCATAATTACAACATGCTGTGTTACATACCCAGAATAATAATAACTATTATACAAGAGCGGCAGCTAGAAAAATGACAGTGGTTTAGTTTTCTAAAAAAAGAGTCAGTTTTAAACAAATTTGCAGATGTGATATTTTGTTACCGTAGTAGGATTTTATATCATATTATGTGCTGCATAATTGTCTCTTAAACAATATCATATTCTCTCTCTTTTTCATTCTTTTTATTCACAGAGAAGTGTAGTGCAAAGTGGTCAATGTGGATGTTCCTGTTCATTTCACCAGCTTTCACGACAATTGCTTTATAGAAATAATCCACAAATGTCTCCAAAGGCTCAGCTACAGAGACCAAGCTGCAACCTTACTCAAGTGTGGCCTGGTTGCCCATGCTTTGAGCTTCTTACCCCTCACGTTTAGCGCGAAAGTGAAGATCTTCATCTCCGTGGCATCTCTAGCTTCTTCTGGTTATCAGTCCTTTTGCTCTGTCTATGATGATGGCCCCAGGCTTTTACATCATATCTCACCATCATCACTTACAGATTGACAGGAGTGATCTGTGTCACAGAGGCATAGAAGTACTTATACTTCTTAATGGATCAGTTCATGTATGTAGCCTGCAAATTACTAGACACAGTGTGTAAACATACATTCATTTATTGGGGAGAGACTTGCATGCAGACTCGGACTAGCCATCTGGCATACCCGGGAAATGCGACTAGATATGCCCCGGCCACATACTACATGAGTATAGAAATGTAGCATGTGGCCATGCATCTATCATCACCAGTCCGGCCCTGCTTTTATAAATTCTGTTTCCACGGCTCTAGGTAGGACCACAGTGTCGTACGATCTCACCATGAGTCCTCTTTTCATAGGATTTCACAGTGTTTGCTGAGTATGAGTGTATCAGTGGTTCTACAGCCATAAAAGTGACATTAATGTGTATATAAACAGCAGAAAATATGTTCCCATATTAACTTATGTAAACAAAATATCATTCTTCATCTCTTTAATGCCTTATTCAACTGCACTCAACAGGGCGCAAGTTCACTTAAAACGTCTTAGGCCCCGCCCCTTAGCCACACCCATAACCACACCCCCAAATATGAAAGCGTCTTCTTGGTACATAACTGTCACTATAAATTAAAATAGCCCAATAAGGTGCAAACTTGATCAACAAATGTTCCCCTTTTTTATACATTGTCTGGAATTCCAAAATAATCATTTGATCGCTTTACTAGTTTGATCCGTTAATTTACAAATTTGTGCAGATGTTTATTATTCCCGTAAACTTTTATATATCTACCCTATAAAGTGTTTATGAGTGTTAAAAACCTGTTTTTTTATTAACCCTCCTAGAGCCCAAAGGGTTAAGCCCTGCGTCTGCAGTTGCTTGTTGAACTCAATATCTGTGCACTGGGTTGAGGACTGCTGAGACAGCAAGCTCTGTGCACAGAATGTGAAGGCAGATAAGCGTTTGCCCTTGCCTTTATCCCTCCTGCTGTATGCGCTTAAGCATTATACTTTGTCATATTTATTGTTAAATCAAATCTGGCGAGATATATTAACTTCTTTTTAGCTGTGTATGTAGAGGAATTGCCAGTATAAAGCCAATGCTTTCTCGAATAAGGTTTATGTAAGTATAGTGAATGTGATGGAATTATTATGATGATAGTATAGTACAGGAACAAGTGAGATAGGGGTGGAGAGGCTGCATGACAGAGGTAAGGAGAAAGGATCCCTATGCCTTAGTAACAGCTGGCACTAGGCAGATTTAGCCCCTAGTAATTGATAAGGGCCCTATTAGTATAGGGTGAAATTATGATCCTGTTGTCAGGGCATTCTGGGTAGGGGCTCATTTGTTGGCTTTGAGAAGAGACTGGAGTGAAATTGATTACCAGTACTTCAAAATATTGCCTTGCCTGTGGTATGGAGAAGTTATTGCAGGAACTTAGGTCCAGAGCAGCGAGGGAGAAGACCAGCTTTAGGAAAAGAATGGTCCATTGCTGCTGAGTGCTCTGAGACCCGGTGAAGCTTCCAAGCTTTCGAAGTGTGGACGCAGACCAGCATGGTCCCCCCTAGTGCCCTTTAGTCCAGAGCCATCTGGACTAAGACATGCAGTGCCAGATCGGTGAAGCAATGGGATCCACATCACTGTTAAGAGAAGGTTCAGGGTATGCATTTTTTAAATACACAGGTTAGAGAAGGTGATGCTTCTGGAATTACAGTCCTTGGTGTATGTAACGGGTTCACCAAGAGAGTTGTAGTAACTCCCAGAGATCACCCAGATGTATCCTCCTGTTGTCCTCGGAATCACTTCCAGCACCAGCCAGCATGCGCACCTTGGAACCCTGCTATGTGTACCCAATAAGTAGACAGAACTACCTTGAATTGAGTACAGCAGGAATGAACAGTTTATTCTTGTAAAACATAGACTCATATATCCATAGAACCTCATTAACATAAATTAACATTGATAAACAGGTACATGTGGACAACCCAACCTTTAATCCCCTAGGACAGGAATCCTATTGATGCGATTAATTAAACAATGGAGTTCCTACCTGTGCTATCTATGTTTGACAGCCAGACTGGAGCCATCTCTGAGTACCTTGGGGCCCTGTATGAGAGGTCATTTTGTCACAGTGTACAAGCTGAATTTCATTTGCAGGATCATATGGGCAGAGTTTTTTCCATTACAATGGGAATTCTTTATGGATGAATGCTCAAGTATTCAGTGTTGACCTTGAATTATGGACAGATGCATTGGAGGCAATTGTTTGTTTTTTTTAAGGGGGATGGTGTGTTGGACAATGGCCTGCTCAATGACATGTTAAGCTGTCTTTCCCACAATTTAAATGTTGACGGCTGAGCACTTGGTGCCGCGGGCATTGATAACTTCTACCAGGTCATTTTATTGCAAAATGTGGTCCAAGTGGGAATCTTTTGTGCAGGAAGCCACGGTATCAGCAGAAGAGGATGAAACTGTAGCAGTATTGTTGGTTTACTAGGCATTTATATGGTGTGTCTGCGTCTGGTCTCGATTGCCGTATGTCCCCAAGGATTTCATGGTAAAACATGCCTGTAGGGGTTAAAAGCCGAGGATGCCGAACTAGAAGTACCCCGTGCCATGGGTTGTTGGTAGATTTTGTGGGGAAACTGCAGTTATGTTTTTCTTAGTTTGAAGTAGCTTTATTTTAATGTGCCTTTTCTTTGGCCTGTTTTCGGGCATTTCGAATTGGGGAATTAGTGAGTACATCAAAAGTTGTTAAAAGGGGAATACAAAGGGAGGATGTGGCCAGCATACAGATTTGATGGTTCAAGACAAACCCACATGGTTAAAGAGTCATATGTGACACTTATGGTGTGCAGGGGTAGTGTGGTTTGTCTGGTGGGCTGCATGGTACATGATGATGTGTTTTTGCTATCCCGTGATCAATTTCTGCCCAATTTCTGGCATTGCTTGGTTGTTTTAGGCATTGAACATGTTTCTTTTAGTACACATTTATTCCGGATTGGGGCTGCTACTGAGGCGGTCAAGTGGGGTTTGGGTGCTAAGGTAATTAAATAGGGCTTCCGCTAGCTTCAGGTCATATGTTAGGTCCAATTTAGTTTATTTTCTACCTAAAGGTAGGCATACATTGTTAATTTTGGTGTTTTCGTTTCAGTTAGGGTCATCTAAAAAGGTTGTCTGGATTTTAGGACATTCCTACATGTATTGGGCAGTTAAAAGTTCGATCTTTGGGCAGGGCGGTTGGTATCTGTTACAATGTAGTGTAACGTAAGGTCCCACAGGTAGTACTCCTGCATGTTGGTGGAAATGATTTGTGTCACATTACTTTGATGGTTTTGCTTAGCAAAATAAAGTCAGATTTGGGCTTTGGTCAGACAGAGCAGTGTGATGGGTTTGGAGAGGGGGGTTAATATTTATAACGTTATAGATAGAGCATGAAGCAGGTCAGAAGAACCATTTTCCGTTTTATAGCGTTTCATGGGGTTTGTTTGTTCGGCACAGGGATGTAGAGGTCGAATCGCCAGGTTTATTCAGGCGTGATGGTGTCCATTTGTTTGATGTAAGGTTGGATATTTGGATATTGGCAATCCAATCCGGCATTGGGAGGATGCTAGAGATTTTGGAGAGTCAATAACAATGGAACGGATCGCATGTTACAGATGTTGGCGGTTGGACAAAAAAAGGTTATCTTTATTGACAATGTTTTGTGGCTGGTACGATGCAGGAGGCAACCGTCTGGGGAATGGTTGCACTTGTGCACAAGCCTAATGGGTGCAAGTTGAAAACACAACTTGGGTATACGCCCAGGTGATGCGGATAGTTTGACTGCGCTTTTAAAGGTAAAAGAGAGAAATTTAGGCCCATTTTATTTATTTATTTGCTCGATTATAAGACAACCCTGATTATAAGACGACCCCCCAAAATCTGAATATTAATTAATAAAAAAAAGAAAAAGCCTGAATATAAGACGACCATATTGGAAAAAAGTTTTACCAGTAAATGTTAATTCATGTAAACTATGTGAACAATTGTTTTTTAATAAAAGCTATGATTGAGAAAAATGTTTTTGTTATTATTTCCTTTTTTTCAACCTGCCCCCCCCAATTATGCACATCTGCCCCAGGCTTGCCACTCTTCCCCAGAAATGCCTTATACCCCCTATATGCCACTGTGCCCCATGATATGCCTTTTAACCCTCTAAATGCCACTGTGCCCCATGATATGCCACTGTGCCCCATGATATGCCTTTTGACCCCCCCTATGTGCCACTCTGCCTCCAGAATTGCCTTATACCCCTATATGCCACTCTGGCATTTAGGGGGCTAAAAGGCATATTATGGGGCAGAGTGGCATATAGGGAGGTATGAGGCATTTCAGGAGGCAGAGTGGCGCATAGAGGGTTAAAAGGCATTTCTGGAGGCAGAGTGGCATTAAGGGGGTTAAAAGGCATTTCACAGAGCACTCTGCCTCCAGAAATGCCTTATGCGATTAGCGTAGAGCTCTACACGCTGCCCGGACTAAGCACCGGGGACTCAGAAGCACGGGTAAGTTGGGGGGGGGCATAACACAGGCAGAAGATCCAGGTCCCCTGCATCGGTGCGGGGGATCTGGATCTTAGTCTCATAGTCAGACCTATTTGAGGTCTGATTATAAGACGACATCGATTATAAGACCAGGGGTATTTTTCAGAGCATTTGCTCTGGAAAAAACCTCATCTTATAATCGGGCAAATACGGTATTTGATTTTCAATTTATTTGATTATTGCAAAAGTTGTATGTGTGTTCCATTTGCATTATTTGTTATTATGTTATTTTAAGGCTAAAATCATCCAGCTGAATAAAGTATATTTATTTGAGAAAAGAAAATGTGTGTGTATTTTTGGGGGGCATGGGGGATGTATTTGACTGTACCTATGTCACGTATTCAATCCTGTTCAGTCCTGTTCGGGCAAATAAGAACAGTCTTGTAATGTTGGCATAACTTGTTAATTCATGCCAGGGTTTTTCCAAGCATATTAAGAACAGTTACTGCAACCGGTACCATTGGAACATCATTCATTTAACATTAGGAAAGCTATCTTAATGGGGAGGAATAATCATGCAGATCCTGAGAACAGGCCGTTAGGAAGACTGCTTCCATTGTATATGCAAAAGTGGGTGTCTAATCATTTTATATTGCTTATGATAATCTGCAAGCAACATTATA
This sequence comes from Spea bombifrons, assembly GCF_027358695.1. Classification (NCBI taxonomy): domain Eukaryota; kingdom Metazoa; phylum Chordata; class Amphibia; order Anura; family Pelobatidae; genus Spea; species Spea bombifrons. Next base: position 71,065,650 of record NC_071088.1, on the reverse strand, counting down.
TATAGGTAAGTTAGTGAGTAGAATTTAAAACAATGTAAGATTTATGAGAATTGCTGTATATACATCACGCTACCGTATCTGTGATAAAATCAGCTCAATACTAGTCTATAAACCTGTAGTTGTTTCAGCGTAAAATGTATGCTAACCCAATTCAGTCATCCATGTCAGATAGGCAGCTGACAATTTGTGTTTAACAACATTTTTAATTGGTCTAGTTAGATCCAGTGGAATAGTCTGTATGGCTACAACTATGCACAAATAATTAGCCTCAAAGATGGAATCCTGTCTCCTTGGGTGAAGCTGATCTAGAGTTTAGTTATAGATATAGCTGTACAGCATACATTGGCTCTGAATTGTATTCCACCCACGTTCTGCCATTGTCACCAAGGTTACCTGTGCCGGCAGGACTGGAAAAAAAGATAAAGCTGGCTTTCAGCTTTATATATTTTTATATCATATGTATAGAATAATTTTGTGGAAAGAAAGTTTATTTTCTAAGACCACCCTTGTGTTTATCAGCCACAACTAGGGTACAGAGTTAAGTCTGTGAATGCAAGTCCCAGGCTAGCCATCTGACAAACAGGGCATACAGAAACCGTCCTCTGTAAAAAAAAATATAAGAATGTAGCGTATGTTTGTGGGTACCAAGCAGGCAGGCGCACATAGTTCATTTACTGGATGCTGGCCTTAAAGCTCCAGGATGGATTTTAATTTCCAGTCCAGAACTAATAGATGCCACATTTTGATAAACTATAAAATGACCATTGTGGTAGAGGCAATCAAAAACAAATCCGTTTCAGATATATCAATTCTGTTTTGCTCAGCCTTCACTCCACTTCCCACATGTCCAATTTCTTGTAGTTATTTAATTTCTCCATGCCCTTAATCCATACAATTATACCTGATTGTTTCCCACCCCTTCAGTTGTCCATGGACAAAATAATTCAGTGGGGTAGAGGATCCCATTGCCTCTTCCAAAGGGTACACAGTGTAATCAGTAACTTGAAAACTGACACCAATGTGGATCAACCGCGGTGTTGAGTTCCAAGTACCGAAAATAACACCAATTCTGCTGCTGACAAGGTATATAGTATTATATTGTTTTTTCTTGAAAAGTTCATTTTTTTATTTTGGTTGTTATTTGAATTATCTAATTATAGCTGATTAAAATGTGTGTGTGTGTTGTAGACAGTTTAAACCAATCTACCTGGGCTTGGGACCACTGGTAAATAAAGTGCAGATAAATTGTGTTCCATGGCACACATCTTTGTTGATAGTCTTTGGTAGAAGGCGCTGCATACCCCAGCATTTCAGGTGTACAAATTGGAACACCTGTGTTGAGGTGCTTGACAGGTGCCTGATGTGTGCAGGGCCTGAGGTATGGTCAACTTGCATTTGATTGGAAAGTCCCTTCAAAGTGATCAACTGTAGAGCGTCGCCAATGGGGCTGCAACAACACAGTCCTCCATTAATCTCTTCAACTGGGCTATGATCAGATATTTTGTACTATTTTGCCCCCCCCCGGACAAATTTCTGTAGGCACCCATGCTCTGAATGTTTGTTCTGTCAAAATAGGTTAAAATATTTATCTATGGGTCTAATGTATGAAGGGCTTAGGTTCTTGACAAAATGTGGGCAACAAAGAGAATGCCACTTTTCGCATAACTTCTGACTAGATGAAAACTAACCTATTCTAAAATCTGTGTGAAAAGGGCTCTTGGGTGGAAATGACCTGTAGCTCACTCTATGTGCTGAGCTTCCCCTATTTCCAGATGAAAATCTGAGAGCTGGAATTCTGTCACTGTATTCTGAGCCAAAAAGATTATAACGAGCTCTCATGCCTCGCCTGCTTGCATCTATCTTAATTACTTCCCAAAGTAACATCTACAAGGTGAATATGTTCCTCAGTATATCCACCAGAGAACAGACATACAGACTTGTTGTCAGGGAGGTGCTGGCGTCATTTAGCTCTGAGCATCCCCAACCAGGTGGCCCCCCAGTAATTAAGCAGCTCAAAGCTCATTTGGAAAACAATATGCCCAATGTGTACTATTCTGTCTGATCTAAACAGGGAAATGCATAAAAACACATGAAGGGAACACAGAAATTAGTCAATTTGTAAAATCTACCTAAAGCCCCTGTTACTCTAAACACCCTGGCGGCTGTATGTGTAATTGCAAGTTAAACACACAATGAACCATTGTGGTAGAAGGGTATTGGGGGATAGAATCCCATGCCCCCCAACTTTCCTGATTTAGGTGGGACAGTCCCGATTTTGGGTCTCTGTCCCGCTGTCTGAAGTTACATACCTCACACTTCCACCACAGGATGCAGGATACAGGATGTAGGCAGAAGGAAGAAGGATGGTGGAAGAAAGGGGTGTGAGGGCAGTGTATGTGAATGGGCCGGTGTAAGGGCAGTGTAGGTGTATGTGTGTGTGTGTAAGGGCAGTGTACATGTATGTGTGTGTGTGTGTATAAGGGCAGTGTATGTCTATATGTGTATATGTGTGTTTATGGGCAGGTTTGTGTAAAGGCAGCGTGTAAGGGTCCTGGGAGGGAGGCTAACATTAGCCTTTTTTAATTTAAAAAAAACATTCTGCTGCTGTGGACTACTCTTCCAATGATACCCAGCCAGCATTATGGTGGACACCTGGCTGGCTGAGAATCAGCTAGCAACTTTACTGTTGCTGCACTTCCAATGATGCTCAGTCAGCATCATGGAAGTAGTATGTCTGGTTGAGCCTCATGGGAATTCAATTCAATGTGTTGGTTATTTTTAATATGCGTGACTGTGTTGACAAAAACAAAGCGTGTTGTAAGTGGCGATGCAGGCGTGACATTGTAAAGTGCAATTGCTTGTATCGGTGAGGTCCGCGAGATTTTTTTTAAAAAAGGTATGGAGTCTCCAATATTTATGCCTTAGATAGGTGGGTTTTGAATGCTATTCACTGGATATGCGCTGAAATCTTGCTTTGTTTCGTGTTTTTTGTTTTGTCCCTGCATTACCCCAGGACAATGTATTTTCTCTGTCCCAAGCGTCACCACAGATAGCAAGAAAAAAACACCCTGTTAAAGTATATGGGCTTGTGCCAGTTCTATTATGCAATACATTTGTGTGTGTTCCTCTCAAGAAATATATCAAATGAACCATAACAAAGTAATGCGTAGACAAATACACAATTTTAACTTTAGACATCAAGGAAGGAAATTCATTTTCACATGGTTTGGGAGGAAGGAAGGGTGTTTTATCCTCAAAGACACATATAAACACAGGTTCTCACAAAATAAGTTTATTTTAGGTATGTCGACCATTGTGGGTCTTGGGAGATTAGGTCCAGCAAAATAACAGAAAAGAGGAATAACACTTCAAAACACCCAAGCATTATATAACATATATAACTCTCTCTCTGATTATAATTATTAGCTTCTGAAAACATGAATGGAATTGGCAAGGTAGTTTAACATAAGAAAGTAAGCTTTGGGCTTTTAGAAAAATTGACAGACTGGATGTAATGAAGAATTCATATCTGTGTTTGTTGTCGGTTTGGATTAGTGTCACAGGGGAAATCGGCAGGGATGTATTTAGGCCCAGGGCAGCATTTTCAAGGGGCCAGTAGATTTGATACTGGACTGCTGCCTACTTGAATATGTTGTGATAGGCCTAAGCTTCTTCTGTCAAAAATGCCCATCATTTGACATTGTATCCCAGCATTCTGTGCTAAGCAAGCTATACAAGAAAGAGAGATCAGTACTGGAAGTGATTTGGACAAGGCCTAGAACAGCACAGTACATAAATACATATCCGGAAATGGCTCAAACAAGACAGGCTTTTGTGAAATGTGGTACTTAATAAAAAAAAAATAATAATAATATAAAATAACCTAGTAAGGATTGTCTTTAAATTGCAGGTTTTGGGTAACAAAGTCATTTTGGTGTGACGTTACTTCTATGGTATGACCGCAGAAACCATGTAATTACTTCTATGAACTCCTGTCTGTATTTCTCGGACGTGCTCATGTTCCTGCTTCTGCCACAGAACCCAGGCTTAATGACAATGTCTGTGTAGAACTTCTGTAATGTTCTGTAGAAGTTTATAGACTGAACAATTTAAAATAAATAAAAATCTTATATCTTATATTATAATATATAAATTATCATGATTATTATACGTAACTGATACTTTCCTCTTCTTGTTTAGTTGTCTTAAACTCAGGGTAGATTCTCATCTGAGCGCTGCATATCGAAACATTAGTGTTCATCTTATGCCTCCCTGTGGATAAGATATATATTGCATGTTCTTATAAATGGGCATCTGTATTTCCCTACATGTAATAAAGGCGCCTTTTTCTGTTTCTCAAGGAATTAACTTGTGGTTTGGCCAAAATGTGTTACACTTAATATATGCATGTGTCGTGCATTGTGGGTAGCATATCAGACACTCTTAATTTTGTTTGATAAACCTAGTAGTATTTTCCAAACATATTAAGATAATGAAGTGGAAGGGCTGTTGAAATAAATATTGTAATATTCTCAATAGTATCCGGAATATAGCTTGGTTTTAAGCATGCCCAGACGCCTTGCTAGGACTAATTTCCCTTGGAACTTTCCCTTTGTGCTGGACATACTAGAGTCTACTTACAACTGTGAAGAGGAGCAATATTAAAACAATAGGTCATAATCTGAAACTAGAGGGTCAGAGGTTTAGATGTAAGGTAAGGACATTTTACTTTACTGAGAGGTTGGTACATAAATGAAACAGTGTCCCAGCTTAAATTGTTGAGGCCAATACAGTGAGCGATAGGATATAGGATAGGCATTAAGCTATTTATGATTAAGGGAAGATTCTGTGGTAGTAATTTTTGTGTGGTTATTAAGCAGTTACAGCTTCTGGTATATGTCACTGTCAAACAATACCCCAATATGTTGGCGTGTTTGACAGTGACATATATGGTAGGAAGGAGACGGAGTAGGGGGGAAGTTTACTTCCATTTTTTTTCAGTTTACTGTCCTGCCCGAAGGAGCAAGGAAGAAAACCCTAATGTATGCTGCCACTTGGGTGAAGGGGAAACAAAAAATAAAAGCTGCAGCCACCCTCCTTATCCTGGACTATTCTTGCTACTCAAACTGCTTTCCGTGCAGATGCCTCTAAACTGACCCATGCTTGCCATGATCGTTGAGACAGTGCCGGAGTTCACTGGAGGCAAGTATATCACATGCATTGAGATGTGTTAGGCGAATACATCTCCTGCACACCTTGTAGCTAAGTGGTGGGGTAAAAACACCAATCTAAATGGTATTATGGTGGTATCATTCATTAAAAAGCATTCTTCTGCAGTGGTACCTGTTTAAACTGCTGTAGAGTTTAAGTAGAACTTCAATCTTTAATAAAGATTACCTTAACCTTTATGGTTAATTTTTACTCAATATGGCTTTGAACTCCCAAAGGCAGTCTTCACTGAACGAATATACGGTTTACAAGAATAAAACTAAAAAATAAACATTTTTTGAATCATCGTATTGTGCTCCTTGGAACAACCACATCATCTTTTTCCAGAGCATCCTGTATTTCTGTGATTACCTGTAAGTTTTTCCTTTGTATCCCGAACAATTCTGCTGGCAGTTGTAGCTGAAAAATTTCTTGGTCTACCTGACCTTGGCTTGGTATCGAGATCCCCCAATGTTCTACTTCTTGATAAGCTATTGATCAGCACTGAATGGCATCTTTATAAAGTTCCATTATCTTGTTACATAGGTCTTTTGACATTTCTTTTTTGCTTCCCATGGCCCAGTATGTAGCCTGCTCAGTGCATCCACGTGAGAGCTAACTCATTGGACTATTTGTACAAATACACTAATTTGAAAAGGAGTTTAAAAAGCTAGGGGTGTGGGAAATTAACTTTTAATTGCCATTTTAACCTGTGTGTGTCACTTTGGGTGTCTGTAACATGGCCAAACATTCAAGGGTATGTAAACTTTTGATCAGGGCCATTTGGGTGATACCCGTTTACATTATGATCTATAAAGGAGCCAAAACAACTATGTGATAATAAAGGGCTTCATATGATTACCAGCCTTAAATAAAATATGCTTTTTTGCATGATCAGTCATTTTCAAAATCAATGATATTTTACAATTTCTGCTAGGGTATGCAAACTTTTGAGCACAACGGTATTATAGTCTTTGGCTATGTATGTGTCAAGACCAGAGCATGGCAGCCAGATAGTATTTAATGATAGTTTAATGTGGACACAATGCATCCTGCAAGGTAGCACTTTAATGAGGCTCTGAAATATTAAATGTTATCTAACAGTCTGTCTAATCACTCAACACCAGGGTACTTATAGTAAAGTGTTTGTGCCCAATCGGAATCCACACAAACACGTCAAATCAGTTAAAACTAGACTAACTCATGGTCAAAAAAAAAAAAAAAAAAAAAAAAAAAAACTTTACCTGCCCTACCATTTAACTCAAAAGTTGTCTGCCACAGTGAGGATGCATTTGCATTCATAAAACTATACAGTATACAGCTAAGTATACATTCTCTTCTTCCTCAACAGCGTCTCAGTAATTGGAATGTATACGTCAAGGATGTATACTTCCGCTACAGCGCTAAAGTACCTTTGCTCGATATCACATATCAATTGTGTTTTTCCAAGTTTCTAGTTAATAAAGGGAGTTGGGCTCATTGTAAGGCGTTTGACATACATTTATACATTTTTACCGTTCCCCTTAAAGCAGCAGTTATTTTTATTAAAAAAAACCTAGAAAAGCACTTTATCTGCAAGAAAATGTTTATTCATTGTAAACCCCACAGAAAAAAAACTGCAGCCAAGACAGAGTAACAAAAATTGCCTTCCAGGCAGCAAACGGAGGAGAACTTTTAACACAAATTCCGTGAATGTATTTTAATGTCCTGCACAAAGCTGAAAAACTATGAGATGTATTTGAGTAACACTTTCATGGTGACCGCTATACATGATGGTTTAAAAATGGAAAATGATAGCAACATACACATCTTGCTAAAACTAAGTTTCACCCCCCCCCAAAAAAAAATTATTAATACCTGATGGATTTTCTTGCCCTAAATTGTTTATTTTAATGTGGATTGCATGCCAACCTAGAAGTTCCACCATTGTCCTTGAATAATTGCTATAGCATTTTTTCTTTAGTTCAGATTTTAATGATTCCAATAGCATAGTTTATTCACCAGAAATGGTGAACTTCTGGTAGAACATACATTTCAAATGTGTTTTAACCTGTCCACAATGTCAAAAGCTTCTTGGCACAATTTCTGATTTGTAATCTGTGACACTATGCTTTAAAGCATACAGACTTATCCTTTAAAATGTTTCCTTGCATGAACCCTTTGGTGTGGTATTAGGCGTCTCCAAAAGGCAGAGGTCTCAAAAATATATGCTGTAGTTGACACTGAAAGATAGATACTCAAAAAGTAAGATGGAAAGTGAAACCAAAAAACACATTTGGTAAGGATGTCCATGCTCAGCTCAAGTTCAAAATAAAGAGTGAAGCAAGGGGTTGGATATCTTGGTACCAAAAAAGAAAAAAGAAAAGAAAAATCTGCCAAGCAGTGCTGTTCTGGTGGCTTCAGGGCCTATTAAATGACATCTGATGATCCAAACGAAGGAAGAAGAGAAAATCCCCAACATTAACAGTCTATCCCCAAGGCACTGAACAAGACCCATTCTAAGTTCTACTAATACCAACTGGAATACGTACTTCACAGTTCTATCAACAACCATTACATTACCACTCTCTCCTTCACCTGTACAATGTGGACAATGAAAATTAGTAATTTGGTCCTGGTTCGAAGTAAAGAAATTATTCCTGTCACAAGTGTTTACTTTTTTTTTTTTACTCACATGAAAAAAAAAAATTGCTCCACCTTTTTCTCTTCAGCCCCCAATCATGAAAACAAAGACACATTTTGGATCAGAGATGAACCATTTTGCCACAAATTAAAACAAGGAGTAAAATCAAGCAGTTTTGTTTGTCAATTGGAAACATGCACAAGTACCAAGAAAATAAATGAAAACAGGTATACCATACCCGCCATATTTTAGCATCTGTTATTACAGAAATCATAAGTCACTCCGGGTCACTAATCTACTTCCGTAAACCCAGAGGTGTACTGACATCATGGTGGTGAGTTGCAACCAATGAATGCACAAAAAAGGTTAGCCATTTTCAGTATGGGATATGGAACACATTCCCAGCTATTCGTGAACCACAAAGCTCCATATTTTCTTACCAAAAATAGCTTAGAATATTAAATTGGTGTTCACAAGCCATCTCCTTCATGCAACTCTGTTTTTAGTAATTTGACCCCAATGCATTTGTATAGATGATTTTTGATGGTCATAGAAAACAGATTTTACATTTTGGAGTGATTTACTGAATTCTGGGAACCTGTTGCAAATGTCAAACTAATGCGGTTCTTTGAAGCCTTGTTTTTGTACTTGTCAACAGGCTACAAAGAATTACATGCAGTTTTTTTTTTACTACTTGATAAAACTATACCTAAAATTTGAATGTGAAACATTACAGCTGTCATACTGATGACTAAGTAATCTTTACAAAAAAATAATTCCCCCAATATCCAACTGAACATTCTCATCTGAGAAAGTGTTTTGATTTTGCAAACCACTCGATTCCTGGGGGAACTGTAATTACAGATGCATGGCAAATTGGCGGTAAGTAGGTTATGCTTAAGTGATTCATGTATTGGCCAAGAAAAGTCACTAAAATCTGTGAGGTTAGTTCAATTTGCCCCCAAAAACCTGAAAGTACCCACGACGCTCATTGCATTACACAATGTCATCATATTCCTCATATTAAGTTACTACAAATACAGTTCTTGTACAATACAATGTCATCCTCAAAAGAAACTCAAATGGTTAAAATAACTTGCTTTTTTAGCATTCATATCAAAGCCAAATTAAATATTCAGACTATTATTGTGTCATGGAGTCCCTAAGGCAGCCCACTGAATTGCACTAGGAGAATAATAAACTCAAATGTCCTGGAGATTTTTTGACAGGTGGGGTGAAAGTCAAGAAGGGAGCTAAATAAAATATATATATGTAAACAAGTTATATTAACCACTTAAAACCCCCTTTAAATGCAACAGACTTTTGCATGTTGACTTGAATTGGACAAAATTGATGGGAAACAGGTTTAGGCTCATGGAGTTTATTTCTTGAGTGGCTGGTAAACTGATGCATTGGGGTCCAGCCCAGATGAGCTAGTCTCCACAAACTTGGAAGAATAGTGTGGGGAGACGGGGCTTAGGGTGCTTGTCCCTGCAGTGTATGCAATGCTGGGCATTACAGCCATTACTTCTGCAATCTTCTGTTTGAGGTCTTTGATTTCTTGATCCTTCTGAATGATTTGTCCTGGAAAAAAAAGCAAAAAAAACAGCTCAGGAACAAAAATAATTCCTAAATATTTGAGATCTGTTGCCAGTTGACAAAGATATGCGCACGCAACTTGTTTCTATCAGCCAAACGTCACTAGATTACACAAATATGAATACATTGGATTGTTCACTGCCCACACTGAGTGTTCATTTTGTGTTTAGGGCCATATTTTTTTTTTCCATTTGAGCTATTTTCATTAGATCACTTTCCACTCACTCCTCCGAGCCTTAAAATCATCCTCATCATAATCACAAAAACAGAGGAAAGTGAACGAAAATGTTGCAACAAAATTGTTTAAATAGTGCAACATAATATATATAGGAAAAAAAAGAGCAGTTACCTTGGGCAATCTCTAGCTGTCTTTTTGCATCTCCTAATGCAGAAAACAAATCCAGCTTGATTCTTGTCTCTGCACTGAGGCTGTTTTCCAAGTGCTGTGTTTTATCTTGCATTGCTGAAAGTGCTGACATTAATACCTCTGTATCCTTTTCGTTTTCCTTGTACTTTCGCAAATCCTGAAGAGTAAAATTAAAAAAAAAAAAGGATCAATTAACTATGGCACAGGCAGCTGTAGCGTCACAAGCTGCCGGCACCTGGATTACAGCAATGCAAGAGACAATCTTGGTAGATACAGGATGTCTCTCTCCTAAGGTGGTGAAGTGGTCAAGAGGTTATGCTTTCATGGATAAATGCAAATACATAATAGGTTGCAACGAGAAAAAAAGTATACAACGAGGTAACCGTTGCAAATACTCCAGACGTTTGTGAAAACAAGTACAGTACCTGAACTTTTATCTCCAGTTCCCTTATCTGGTCTTCCTTTAGTTTCATATCTATTGATAATTTTTTACATTCACTCTCCAGATCTCGAATTCTACTCCGTAAGGTTTCTGTACATTCACCTCTGTAAAGCAAATAGAAGCATAAGAATGTGGGGCACAGTTCATATGTCAAACATACCCCATGCAAATGTATGAGGCGATTGTACAGATTCCACCTAACCCATACGCGTTTGTCCCTTTCCACAACAGTCAGTCAGCTCCAGAGCTGGCCCAGTGAATGAGGCGGGTAGGGGTTTCCATAATGGTGCTCCTTGAAAGAGTGCTTTTCCTGACACCAATTGGCTGATTCAAGTTGAATTATTATACCATGGGGGAGAATAACAGCTGCAGGGTTGTAACCTCTTCCTCAAGCAAGTTTACAGTACTCCCAGAGTACTTTAATATTAATTATTCTTTGGTGGGGGGTGTAAGGCACAGTAAATTCTGTACTTTCTTGTTATGCAGAGCCAATACGTTTTTTTTTTTTTTTTAATAGAATGAAATTTAACATCTTTACTCTACCTCCTACTGCAAAAGAAGCAGTGTACCGATAGCTGGGCTACTCACAAAATGAAGCTCTACTTTGGTTTGTGTATTGTCTGGGATGGTAGAACGTCTACTTGTCAGAAGGTGGTCAACATCAGTACCGGAAATCGGTTCACAGATAGTCGTCTACACTTTGCGACAGCCGTTCCTTACTATTGCTGGGCCAAGGAATTGACGTCCATCAAGCAGTGCAAGGATGAATTGGGCATGAATAAGAACACAACCATCGACTGCAACAACTAAATGTGTTAAGTCTGCGCTAACTACCCCATCGAACTACCAAAACAGAAGATTGGAGGTGAAGGATTGTCATAAGCATGATTCGTCTATTTCGACAAATCACTAAGCATAAGAACAATGCCGGCCGAGTGTTTCCTCAGCGGTGGGTATTAGGAGGCATTTGTCGAGAGACCCACAAGTGCTTCTTGGTCGAAGCTATAGATAGCTGTGCAGCAAACCTATTGATGGCAATTTTGAAAAGTATCGAAATAAGCTCTATCGTTTACTCAGATAGCTGGTGCGCCTACAAGACCGAGGAATTGAGCATTTTAAAGCCAATCACTACAGCTTCATTGATCCACACACTGAGTGTCGAGCGAATGTGGGGATCCCCTAAATGGCGCAACAAACACAGAGTAACAGCACGCCATCATTTGGAGTCATATTTGGTACCGAATTCATTGGAAGGCAGCACGAGGGACACAAGGACATATTTGAGTCACTGTTGAAAGCAATGAAAGTTTTGTGGCCTCTGAAATCTCAGTTATAATAGAGTTGTTGCATTGATTTTTTTTTTTTTTTTATTATTATTATTGGCTGCGGATAACAGGAAAGTACTGCAAGTTCTCCCCTTAACATGACAGGGTCAACTGGCTCAACAAATTACGCTATTTTACTGGGTTATACATGAACAGAGCCATAAATTAAATTATTGTCATAGTTTAAGACAAATCACTTCTGATTAAAAAGGCTCTACTCTGGGTGCTATAACAAAGCATCTATAAAAGTTACGTATACAGGTAGTTCCCATGTACAAGCCATACAAATACCTGCTTGCTGCAGCAAACGCCACAGCTCTGGCTGCAGTGGCTTCTTCTAATTTCTTCCTTTTTTTTTCTTCCATAAGCTGTTTTTCTACAAATGCCCGTGCCTCCTGCTCTGCTTTCAGCTTCTTCTCCAGCTGACTAATTGTCTGCTTGTCCTTTTGCTTCATTTGTACTGCATTGTGTAACCTGGTAGGGACAAGAAAAGGTATACGATACATTAAAAGACTAAGGAACTTTGCACTTTATTGCATGCGTCCAATCAAGGTGAAATAGGAATAGGGGATAGCTATGGGTAAAATCATAGGCAGCAACAAGTGCCATAATCAGATAATGGTAAGATGTTACTGCCTGTAAATAGTAGAGATGACCAGACATCAGATAGATGAAGCTTTTTTTCCAGAATAGAATGCAACAAAGCATGACCTGAGCCATTGCTTGTTTGATATTTTTATCTGCCATCCCAGAGAGTTAATGAACTTTCTTATACCAGGAACTGCAAATACTTACTTATTCTGTAGCAGCTCATTCTCCTGCCTGAGCTGTCCCATTTCATTCCTAATACCCCTCTCTGTGTTTGTTAATACTCCGATCTGGCTCCGCAGATCCTGTTCAATCTGCCTGCTTCCCTGCAGATCTGCTTTTAATTTTTTAACATCTTGCTCCAACCTGGAAAAAGAATGGGGGTGAATTGCCATGTAAAACAGTCAACTCAAGGACATACATTTCAGAAGGGGAGCAGGGCTGAAAAGTCACTTGATTCACACAGTCAACAAAGCAACTGCATTTAGGTCCAAAGTTACCAGGAGTCCATATCAGTCAAAATACACACAAGAAAATTAGAATCACAAAATTACACAGATTTTTCCCCAGCAGCTTACTAGTTACTAGCAAGCATTCAGTTAAATGAAAAATCAAAGCACCACGGTACCATATCCTATCTTCCTCTACTCCCTAAAAAGGATGGCTGTGTTGGGTTTGTTCCTCTGTTGATAGAATAACTTGTGGAGCAAAGAAAAAAACCCTGATCCATCACCTTGCTCATAAATGGTCCTAGGTTTATTCACTAAAGGTGGAGTTTTCAGGAGATATGTAGTTTCAGATCATGGAGTGCACAATACATTTTGAAGACAGACCACAGTGAGCTCCTACTATGGGTAGAGTTTGGTGAGCACAGAAAAATGCATTATTAACCTTATTATTAATGCATTATTAAAGAAAAAGGTATGTTAAAGGTTTTTACAATTTCAGAGTACAACATTTCAGTACATTTGCTGTGTATGTTTAACCGTAGGTCTACTGAACACACAGAACATTTTTTTTGTTTTTAGTACGCCCCCCTTATGAGTGAGGTGTGATCAGTGGGGGAGGGGGCAGCATCAGAGACCCCAGCAGAGTCTGTACACACCATCCAGACACTCTTACAACTCTTAAGGGACTGCACAACAGTGAAGCGTTAACCCATTAGGAAAAACATTTAAATCATGATTTGAAAGCTACAGCTGCCACACAAAGAAAACTAGGATTTCCAGAACACCTATACACATTCAGGCTTTAACAGGTCTTAAGTTACACAAAATGTAAAAATAGTGTTCTGCTTAAGCAAATTTGCTTATATTGTGTATGACACGTACCTCACCTGTAAGAGTCTGTAAAAACTTCAGCATTTAATGTAACGGCTATTCTGTTTAGAAATAAGGCCTGCAAATTCTAAAAATTTTACACTTTGCTATATATTCTACAATTATAAAAGTTAGGCATTTTCTAAAAAAAAAAAAACAAAAAAAAAAAAAGTTAAGCCAGACCACGACACAGGTCAGAATCGTTCAGTTCGTTATTCTTCGGTAAGAAAAATTTCACCCGTGATCCAATCAGTTAACCTAAAAATCTAAATTTAGATTATTCAACTACCAAACAATTGTTAGTCATCATACACGATTAGCCCCAAACATCCACTTATTCTCTGCTGAAGATAAAAATCGCTTAATTTCTAGGAGCTAGAAGATCCAACAGTACCTGGCAAACCAGGAAAAGAAAAGTGCACCACGGAACCTGCAAAGTACTTATCACAACCTAAGGTTCAAGGTGAAGACAATCATTTCAAGATCACTCCCAATTTCTACATCAATTTCTCCACCGCAGCTATTCTATGGATTTTGGAACCTTAGTGTCCAAGATGTGATAAGGTTTACCTTCCTAACAGCAGCCTTGATAAAGAGATTCGAAGGAACATGGTTAAGTGGAAAGACTGTCATCGGCCATATTTACTAGGGTGCCCCTGTGAGTAGATAATTTACTGGATATTGACAAGTGTGATGTAATATTTATATATACACACACATCTCAGAACTCACCTTAATAATGTATCTGGTTTGCTGAGCTGGTTATTTGGGATGCAATTCTCTGTGGGATCTTTGTGCGTGGTTGGGCTTTTACTAGTGCATTTCTTCTTGTCATTTTTGTTTGATGATGAGGGAATGCTCCCATTGCTTGCACTGTGACTGCGAGGAGATGAATTTGCTGTCCCAGTTGTGTTCTTGTAGTTCTTGGAGGAAGTGGAGCACGGGTCCTCCTTTAAGAGGTTCTCTGTGCTGCCTAAATCATTATTCAGTCGCTTGCTGTTGATATGGTTTTCCATATATTCAATCTCTTGTACTTTAGAGTCTGTGGGCTGCAGTATGTTGTTATTAATACCCAAATTATGTCTTTTAACATCTTTGTCTTTGCCCTTTTCTTTGTACTCCAGTTCTGGTAACGTGCTGGGGATTTTTTTATTTGAAGAAAGTCCTCCGTTGTGTTGTAACAGTATTGAAGAATCCATTTCTGATAAACCCTTGGCTGCTGCAGTATAAAGATAAATAAGTAAATACATACACACTATGCAAGTCTCCAAACTGAAGTGATAAGTAATGCAAAGCATCACACATTCTAGCTTTGAATAGGTAACACAGGCCGAAAAAAAAACACTGGCACTCCATCGGATATGAAAATAGCCTGATCAACAAGTTAAATAAGGCAAGAAATAGAACAGAGAATGTCTATTTCACAATAAACAGATATCTTCATATTGTAAATACAGATTGGTTTTGTATAATTTACAAAATCTATTTCATAATACACAGATATTTTGATATTGATCAACAAAGATTTGCAGTCCTGTGTCTTGCCTTATTTATCTTGATGCTCTGGAAAGTTTTTAGTTATGCTTAGGCTTAGAGTGGTAAAGGGGCACCTATATTTGTTGGGCATTATATAGATAACATAATAAAATCTAATAGTATACTTCACTCAATACGTACTATAATTGATATGACTAATATGACAGCTGGAGGCCTGTAACACCTGAATTAGAGCAAGTTAAATATATACTTGGTATTTGTCCCTCTGTTTATTCTAGCTGTGTATAATTTATATACCGGCTTTTTTTTTTATTTATTTTATTTTTTATTTTTTTTATTATGAGAAAGAGGGAAATAACTTCTGAAGGCAGACATCGCAACACAAAGAATACTCTGGTCTGGCAGGTGAAAATAGCCAATGGTTCTTAAGTGGTTGGGCATACTGCGGTTCCAATATTTATCTTTTAAAAAAGTAGGTTTTACCAATAGCAACAACCTCTGAAATGTTCATACTTATTTTCTATTGTAATCAGACTGTATATTTATTGGGCGATTTTGTAGATCTGTCAGATTTACCTACTTGTGTGGATTCCCGTGCAATATCAGAACTGCATCTGGAATAACTTCCAAGAAGTTTGGTAGGTATACCAAAAGTGTAGTGTTTTCCCTATGACTAACAGGTGGAGAGTACCAACCTTCCTCTGCTTCTCTTTCTTGTCTCTGTAACATCTGCTGCTCTGGAGGAAGTGCTTGCTGCAGGAGCTGCATATAAAACTCATTCTCTTTCTGAACCTCCTTTTGCTTTCTTAGCCGCATTTTATAACTGACGTAGCTTTTAAACCCAAAGCCCAGCGTGACCACAGGATAACCAATACTAGAGGGAGAGAAGAAAAGTATGTAATATAGGTCGTAGACACTAGATAGATGTAAATACAAAATTGTCAAAACAAAATAATGTACATTCCAAGATATTTCTCTTAAAGACAAGTTTCCCCCAACTGCTACGATGGACAGACTGCACAAAAGCATACATTTTCATTCAAGCAAACTAATCATGCAAAAGCTATGTTCCGGCTATGTTCATTATTCTATATACCCGGGTATACTTAATGTATTCTGCAGAGAGCACTGTGGGAGCAGGTACTAAATGGCTTTATAGTAAGACTGCTGAAACAAAAACTAGGAGTATTTATATATATATATCTATATATTCCTACCAGTGTGCAGCAAACGGTCGACAGAGATCTACATGAAAGTTCTTCAGATCTTTAAATCTAATTGCTGCTTCAATATAAACAAAGAGTATCCACAACGAAACTGTTGGTAAACATACTCCTCTTTCTGAAAATAAAAGAAAAATAATTAATTCAAAGGATGAAGAGCATTGCTGATGTGGACTAAGCATGCTTGTTTATTTGATCCTTAGAGCCATTTGATCCTTGGGCAGCCAAAAGCTTTTGAAGTTTTTAATGTTTGTGGCCGGCTTAGGATCACTGACATTGAACCTCAACAACTGCAAACCCCACCGCCCAACCCTGCTCTGAACGACTGGCACGTACGGTACATACGTCCTTCATTAAAATGTCATTCTCTGGTTTCTCGACTACTGTATCATACTAACCAAGCGCGAGTGGTCAAAATCACATCAGGTGAGTGAACTTGATTTAGATTAATTTCCATGTATACAAATACATGGCTTAGCAGCAACATCCTGAGAAATGGGCCATAGCAACAGTCAAATATGAAGCAGACCTTTGAAAAATTATTGAGCAATCAACCAAGGAATAATATTTTATTGCAAATATGAAAAATAGAAACCGGACACCATAAAGATGGCAGTCCACAACCATGCTGGATTGAACAGGTTTGTAACTAAATACAGTATTAGAGATATTATTCCTAGCTCTTTCACAGAACTAAGTCTAAAAGCTTTTTATATATATTTCAGGAATGTAAATATTTAGAGGAAAGAATAAAACAATGACAACTCTGCTAATGTGTTAACGTATTAGAGGGTGCAATTAATATTTTTGCCTTTAAAAAAAAAAGGGACACTCCAGCCACCGTATGCACCTTAATTCATATGACAGCTCAGTGCCACGTGTAAATCAACTATTTTCTCTCTATGCATTTGCCTTAGCTTCTTGTCTTAAAGAGCGCAGACAAGTGGTGTACTCCCTGCCAGCCAGTAGTGCCAATGGTAAGACTTCCAAGGAGTCTAACTAGATAACTCGTATGCATGCGCAGACACTGAAAGAGAGATATGGCAGGAAAAAAATTATACAACTTACCTGTGTGCCAAACATACTGCACCCACACATAGGTACTGGCTGCAAAAAACAGCCACTGAACTGGTATAAATAGGAGACATATTATATCAGATGTAAATGCTACACACACAAAAAATACTGAGAAGGCCTGCAACACAAAACAGAATGGAGAGGGTCATTAGTTTTCACACAAAACTAGAGCTCAGTTTTATAACATGGCAAACATGGCAATACTTTTCTCAAAGACATGAGAAGGTGCTTAGTGCTTTATACAGACCAGTGGATTTGCATTTATACCAATATTTTCTTCTAGCAGCTGTAGGGAAGACTTTGCTTTGGAATTGTCCGCAACCCTTAACCTAGTCGTTAGGACAAAGGCACTACCATTAAGTCACCAGTTTACATTTGCAATTCCTTTTATAAAAAAAAGGCATTCAGAAGGTGGACAGGGATAAAGTGCAGAATATTTGCAATATTCTAGATTACAAGCAACAGAGAAGAGATGCAATGGGACCCTACTATATGCTTGCAGTTATGGTCCATATCAATAAACAGCGACACTCTTAGCAAAGGACCACGCTTGATCACGATAATCATAAACAATTGGTGGTTCGTAAATTATAAAATACAATATATTTGCTATTGCACACAATACTAACAAAAATCTAGACCCAAACATTTGTGATCCGTTGAAAACCATCCAATGGTTAAATGTTGAGAAATCACCATGGAAACCAGCGAGTTGTTACAGCTGACAGCTCCTCATTTAAACTACAGCTGAAAATGTAGCATTTTTTTTATCATAAAGAACAGCTCCGAAGCAAAGTCATGTGCAAGAAAAAGTGCCTTATCAAAATGCAGACTCAGGTCCACTGTGTGGATCCTGAAAGGTCTGCCAAGACCTCCATCGTGCTGCTGCATTAGAACAGAGAACATAAATCCTACTGGTAACAGAACATACAAGTGACCTTAACACGGCGATCCTTTAATACCAATAATTGCATCACACAAGAGGTGTTGTCAAATAATACTATTTCATAGAAGTTTTAAGCAGATTATTAAAGGTCCATAATATGGTGTGTTAATGGACATTTCCAGCTCTAGAAAACAACAGAAAAAGAAAAAAAGGACTATATGGCTATGGAGGTTGAAGTCTGGAAATTATTGAACTATTCCAGTGATAAAGACTATTGTGTCACTTATTCAGTATAAAATTAATAATTCAGCATAAATTAATAGCAAATACCGGTAAATGAGAATGATCTCTTGATCACTGTTACATGTGCCTTATTTTTTTATTTATTTTTTTGTTTCTTCAGCAAACCATGCATTGTTCTAAACACGTAATTTAAAAAAATTGTTGTGGCAAACTAGAAATACTAATAGCATATAAATTCAAATTATATCCAAAGAATGTATTGGCCTAAACAGCTGTTCAACAACTCCGAGCTTGTGGAATAAAGCCTGGGCCAATTATAGCCACCACATACGAACTTACTGGAGTAAACACATTTGTAGATTTCATTACTACCCAACAGCACTCATTTGTCATCAACAAAACATTATTTTATGGCTTGCGTAGTTTATCTCAAAAGGTACTGTACTCTTCTACACATGGCCTCTGTAACATTTTTCAAAAATATACACGCAGATACATACCAAGCCTTGGTATCTGAAAGAATCATATACGCTCCTGATGAATAGCCAAAATGGCCACAGGTATTCAAATCTGAACTCCAGGACGAAGTCTGCCAGTAATACTAGGGCCCAGACGACCAGGAACTTCAGGTACAAGAAAGTGCTATAAAAGAAAGAAAAAAAGTGTTAGAATTGTATTTTTTATTTTGGCACAACAAAGGCCTGTTTTGCGGCCATTTGGGGAAAGAAAAGAAAGTGTAAAGGCCCAAGGCTTCTGGTGATGCTAGTTGATCCTATATAGGGTCAAAATATAGGGGCAACGCTTTCTCACTCGATATATTCCAGTCTCAATCACTGCTTGGTATGAACAGAAAAATTAAATACTAATAATGATGTTTACCCAGATGAGGGGAATGTTGAGCTATCATAATGAGCAAATAGCCTTTCCAGTAGCTATATTTGTAGTTCAACATTCCCTGTAGGCCAGACCGGATCACTACAATGAAACCGATCAACTTCTTGGACAACCTGAAAGGAGAGCTAATAAACACGCGAGCCAAGCTAGTTTGATAAACCTATTCTAGAAGATCCACACCGTCAAAAAAGGCAAGCCGCTCACCTTTTTCTCCCACCTGGTGAAGAATATATAATAAAATACTTTTAAATCACTAATATGCATTCTACATTGGTGAAGCTGCATCATAACAACGTCGCTTTAACAGAAGAAGGGGGGGGGAATGCAAAAAGAAAAGGAAAGCTACAGATAGCAGCAGCAAGTCCGTTAGATCAAGTGCATGCTGGGATACTAAGCTTCTCAACAGAACACACATCTGTAATCTAGAAAATGCTCTTACCATTACAACATAAAAGCTAGTATATAGTCTCAACTGATTCATTTTAAGCATTGTGTACTGTGGAAGGTCCACAAAGTAAACAAAACATTAGTCACATACACACATATTTAATCCTCCCGTGACTTGCAAAGGACCGCTGCTTTATTTCTCTTTACTTCCCAGGAGTTCCGACATTTGGTACCATTCTTAGAAAAAGTGCCAATATACAAATCATTTCCTATTTGCAGAAGTGTGAACCCTCTTCATTTGTGTTACTAAGCTTCTGCTCTGTTTTAATATTAATCCTGAAGAATATTCAAATACTCTCCACGAGTGCATGAAGTATCTATTCTGTATCAGATCTTGGTTTGTGAACATGATGAAGAGTATAACACTCCTGCCATGATAACGCATAAGATATACGTATGGTTTCCTTTAACATGTAAAACGAGTGCAAGACAGGATCTTCGATATAATTATTAGCAGGCTAAACTTGGTCACCTCCCTGTCAATGTCTCTGTTTAATAACCCTTAATCATGACCCAACCAGAACAGCTATGGAGAAAACAGCCATAACGAGTGTAAACATGAATATTTTGTGCAAGAGACTCATATGAAGACAACACATTCAGTATAATATTGGACCCTACTTTCCCTACAATAAGTTGAAACATCAAGCAATTTGTTCCAATAATCTTAACCAAGATAGATGAAGTGTAAGAAGCCAGGGAGTTGTGACATCTACAAGTACCCCAATATTTTACAATAGGTTATTAAACTTTACTAAAAAAAATAAAAAAATAAAAAAAAAGAGAGAGGGAGTGCCATGTACTATGTTTTGGCTAATCCTTACCATATTTAGTCAGGATGTTTTTTTGTAAATATCAATGTATTTTCAGTTTTCATCATTAAAGAGCCTTCCAAAGTAGGAATTCATAATAAGATATTTAGCAGGATTGGGGAGGTACAATTGCTCCCATTTAATATATATTTCAATAACTATAGCCCCATAACTAAGAACAGATAACTCTAACAGGCATATGTATAACAGTTCTTCTATCATTACCATTATCTTTTATTTATATAGCACAGTCACCACAGCGCTTCTTACAGTGCATACAAAATGACAAAACTAGAATAGACATACTATGTCAAACCGATACATTCGGTAAAAGAGGACCCAGCTCCCAAGATAACAAAATATGGTGACATGAAACAAAACAATTGCTTGTAAAGCAAAAGAAAACCTTGGCATGTTATGACCCTAAAGCTCTGTTGTATAGAAAAGTTTAAAAGGAATAGCACAAGGTGCTAATTCACTGTGTGGCAAAGTCTCTGGCACTGGATAAAAAAAAAAAAAAAAAAAATTACAAATCGATGACTACTAAACAGTCAGAAAGTGTCAAACTAAACAAGTTAGTTATTTGACAATTAAAAGGTACCTTGAAAAGGGTACTAAGGCAGTATTAAAGTAAAGTTTGGCACAACTTAAGTCTCTCCTTCATATGTTGTAGCACAAAGCTTAAATATCAGGTCCACCAGCTGATAAACCCTAAAATACGTAAATAAAATAGTCGTGACATAATTCCAGAAAATCGGCCAAAAAATGAATACATCCGTCACATGCGATAAATAAACATAAGAAAAGGGTGGTTATATCTTAAGGGTGGTTATATCGCAATATAAACATTACAAAATAACAAACAATAACGTGTTACAGAAACAAATGAGGCAAAAGTGTGACAGACGATGGCTTTAGATAGACAACTCCATGAATAATAAGGAAGGGGGAGATCTGGTGTAGTTATGTCATTTGACAACACAGATAACCAGGTCTCTGCTATTTAGTACAGCGATAAACTCTTCAGATGGAAGTCTCCATCCACAAAAGAAATACACTGAAAGCCTACACAAACACTTGCCCGGCATACGGGATGACAACAAAGTTCAAGCGTTAACAAAGAAGTTTTAAAGTCCCACCGAAATTCCTTCTTTAAATTAGCCAACAAAAATAAATGAAAACGGATTTGGCTTTTAAATCACCAGGCTGGAGGCTGCCCAAGGTATTTGAGTACCGAGCTCACACTGACAGCTAGGTACATGACACTGACACTACCCTCTACAAATGGCAGACCGTCAATGAAACATACTCAAACTCTTACAAGACACACGGGCTGCCAGGCCTGCTTTACTGACAACAGTAGGGGGAGGCAGCTGTCAAAAGGTGGGCGGAGTGTCACTGTTGACAGAGACCTCTTCTCACTGGGAGAACGCGTTCAGGTGAGGCCGAGGCTTCAGTTGCGGCCTAACAACCCGAAACGGCTAAATAGGACACAAGAAAGAAGAAGGTGGCTGCCGCTCACCTGCCGTAAATGCCCTCCGTTATTCGGTTCCGTTTCAACGGTCGCCGGAGTTTACTGCAGTCCGCATTCCGCCGCTTCATTCTCCCGGTGGCCGCCTCCTCTCGCTCCCGCCGCCTGAGCCCTTCCCCGCCAGCCAAGGGTCTTTACACAACTGTCCCGTATATCAACAAGGGCTACCCGCCCGAAGGGGTAGTTCTTCGATCATGAAACAAGGAAAATAATAGCGAGTTTGAAGGGTTTGAAACAAAGAAATAAAGATGGTGGCCCCTCCTCCTCCTCCCCTCAGCAACGACGCAGCCAGGGGCGGTAACACCGTAATTCTGCCCATACATTGATTGATGGTCGAAGGGACAAATCAAGGGGCGGGCATCGGTGTGCGATGACGGAAGCTACCAATAACGTTCAAGGGCAATCTGCCAATTATGACGCTCTGGTTTCTTTCGGGGGCTTGGTAGCCCTAGAAAGAGAATCTGAGATGTAGGGTTGGGAAGTGACGCTGAGTGGCGACCGTGCAAACCAATAGGCAGAGCCTTACATTGAAGGGGCGGGGTAAGTGTAGTTAGCAACATGGTGCGCGGGAAGAGACCAGGTTGCGGGACGCGGAGCAGTGAGAAGTGTCAAAGATCGGAGCCAATCAGGGGGACACGCACGCGAAGTGGCGACAGCGTAGTGTCCAATGATAGCAGGGAGGGGGTGGGGAGATTGTGATTGTTGGCCCTCGAGGCAGAGCGTTGGGCGGGTTTGTTTTGGGTTCCACGTCCGCAGGATGAAGGGCCGGGCCGGTTAGACCGCCCACTGCGAGTCTGGGGCATACAATAGGCCGTCCTTAATCTGAGAGAGGAGGGAGACTGCGCCATGTGGGAGGACTAGTGCATAAGAACATCGCAAAGTCTGCTTATCGTAACACAGCTAGAGTTAGACATTTAACTCTACAAATAATAGCGACATACGATGGATAAATGTCCAGTTTAACCGCTTCAAAGCCAAGGAATTTCCATACCTGAAGTGCCATTGAACTTATACATTGTTAATTTCAGGACAGACTTTTGAAACTATATTTAGACATTTAATGCAATTTGTACCACAAATGTAAAAATCTGGGCTAAAACAAAATTTGTTTTAAAAAAATGTAACCTAATGTAATTCAGTTAGCTAATAAAGGTATAATTTTTAACAAATTGGATCCATTTATTCTACATGATAGGTGGCAGTGCTGAAAAATTATCTGCAGTTATTCTCCACCTGAATTAATTTAATTCATTTTGAAGGCCATATTGCTCCTGTACACAATACACTTTTTTTTTTTAACCTCAAAGTGCCAACACTGCATGTTGGTGCGTGTCCCTGGCATAGTGCTTGGCAGATATAGTGTATATATACTGCGTGTAAATATATATATATATATATATATATATATATATACACAGCACTTAACATGGAAGGAAATGTGAGATTTTCGGTATATATCTTTGCTTATAATGAATAATAGTATGTTGTATGTATCTGTATGTATAAGTTCAAAAGCCATATCAGGGACACTTGCACCAGGGTACTAAATGTTTTACCTACACCAGAATAGATTTAGGCTAGCTAGCCAGCCGTTGTGCAACACAAGCCGAGTGCCACTGCTCTTGAGTTAAGCCAAATTTGCCCACGACAAAGGGAAAGTTTCCACAAAACCCTGACAAGAAGACTTGGAACTGTATCAGTACTTCTCACTTCTTTATGAGCCTGATCTGAGCCAGGAGTTGGCTCAAGCCAACCCAGACTCAGCCAACTATAGATGTTAATACCTATTTCCCATGTTTACATTGCTCACCATCCTTTAGCGACTGCTGATTTTGACTTTTTGAGAGACATCATATATTTTCTGGCATAGTAGACCACTCCTTGGCTTAATGGAATCTGGAAACTCTTAAGGTTTGTTTCAGGGTCTACTCTACTCTTAGGGTCTCATCTGGAGCTCCCAATCTTTGTTATTGACATCTAAACAATTTAAATGGTGTTGTTTCTCATGGGTAAATCCGACTTGTGTAGCAGTAACTTAATGTAGAGTATCTTTATATCCTACTAAAGTAAATTAATTAGAAGCATTATTATAATTATTTGGGCTATAAAAGGGTTTATATCTGAAGAGCCTCAAGACTCATTTCACAATTTCCCAAGTACACATAAAGATAGTGAGGTGCATTTACTAAACCAGAAGTATGCTGATGAGTTAAAAGCTATCTCTTATTATATAACGTAGTTTCTAAACTATTCAAAATAGCAAGTAAAGTTTTATTTTGTTCACTGGTCGCTCCTTGACAACATCAAATGTCCAGGTGTAGGCTATCCTGCATTAAAAGTAGTACATAATTCTAGGTTATACTCAGATTTGGACATGGTGCTCCAAAGTATAATTTGCCAGTAAACCACTGGTTTGCAGAGAGGTGTTTTATCTTATTTTTTTGCCACATTTGTTATCCAATACTTACTCCTTTACAACCATTTTTTTAACATCTGAATTTTTACAGACTGTCATGCTGATAGTGTAGAGGCCTGGGTGAGATAAGCACCGTCACAGTTTTGGTTGACACCCACCAGTGTTTATCCATTTCATTGCTGAGGAACATTTTTCAGCAAAGTTACACTTAAAATGGCACCGAAGTACAGTGCCAGCCTGAGAGGACCTTTGCCTATTTTGCTTATCTCCTTCCAAACATTTTTTATATTGATCTTTTTGTTTTTAGTTTCCCACAACTACAACTATGAAGAGAAGTACCTTCAGCGGTATCCAGGTAAGATTCAATTGTTGTTTTGTCCTTTTCCACTTCACACCATGAAGTATAATAGGTTATATAATCTGATACAGTTTAGCCAAACTCTTTTTTGCTGTGTGTTATTAAGCCAAGTGAGCCTATTTGCTCTTTTAATTATCATGGTCTGTTTATTAAGGACTTTGTATTATTGTAAGGACTTCATCAGAGCATAAATGGGCTACTACCGGCTTTATGACGGAGCCCAAAAGGTACCCATGATTTCCACAAGGCTTTTTCCAAAATGTTAACTTAATGCTACACTGTAGCATAAATGGGTCCCAATAGGTTTTATCTAACCAATGGACATTATCCATTCCTATCCTGGAGGTTTTTCCACTTTCACTCATTCTGGTACCTATGAATTCTCAGAACCCATGCCTCCAGGTGAGGAGGGTGGCGTTAGGGTTAGCCGCTCCATGTGCTCAAATTGCCCAGCCTCCTTGGCTCTGCAGATTCCCATCTCTTATATCGAAGTGGAGACCATACCCATGTATCCTTATTTTTTAGAGACATGACTGGCAATGGATAAATCACTTTGACATTCTGGTATTTCATTGGCTGCTAAAAAGACTGCTATAAAATCTCACCACTACATTTCAAAGAGATGAACCACTTGTGCAGGACCCACGTGGTTTATATAAATCAGTGAGGATGGGGTTCAAAGAGATGCATCACTGGCCACTGCACCCTTAGACAGGTACCTCGTTTGCTCATGGGAAATGTAACCATTCACATAAACAGTTTGGTGAAAATACAATGTGCCATAATTTCTGAGACACATTTTCCTCCGTTAAATCAAAACTAGAATTTAAGTTTTTTTTACTAGCCTATGTCAAGCCCATTATTTTTTTCAAGGTCAGGCTTCAGGATGTGTTCTAATGAAGTGGAATCTCAATTTTAGTGATACACCATTCAAAACTATATAACTGTATACAAGCCTGTGGAATTTTGTCCTTTAGCATCCAGCAAAAAGCAGAATGCATAGCTACTTTCTAATCAGGGAATGTTTTCAGTTGAGAAAGGAAAAATAGGCATGATAACATTTTAAAGGCGCTTAGTGTGGAGTCATGGTCAGAGGTGATAAAGAATGCTTAGTAATCATGTGCTCTTTCCTATGTAAGCTATCAACTGTCATGTAGTATTTTGGTTGTGCTAATTTGAGGTTTTTAATATTTAATAATGATTATGTGAAACAAAAATGTAGCCTCTCTCATTATTTTCATATATGAGATATCTATACTAAATAGGAAAAATTCAAAGAAAACTCCAGCGTTACTCCATGGAACCAAACTTTCAGTCTGATCTACCACAAAATCAGCAGGGGGGCCATATCAAATAGACAAACTGTGTGCTGCTTAACATTTTTTGCTATTAGGAGGTAGCACCATGAGGTCGTGTGAAAAAGGAAGTAAACCCTCTTTATGGTTTTACATATCAGGACATAATAACAATCATCTGTACCTTAGCAGGTCTAAAATTAGGTAAATACAATCTCAGATGAATAACAACACATGACATAATACATTGCGTCATGATTAATTCAACAAAAATAAAGCCAAAATGTTGAAGCCGTGTGTGAGAAACTAAGTACAATTTATGATTCAATGGCTTGTAGAACCACCTTTAGCGGCAATAACTTGAAGTTACCATTTTCTGTATGACTCTTTCAGTCTCTCACATTGTTGTGGAGATATTTTGGCCCACTCTTCTTTACAACGCTGCTTCAGTTCATTGAGGTTCGCAGACATTCGTTTATGCACAGCTCTTTTGAGGTCCCGCCACAGCATTTCAATCGGGTTGAGGTCTGGACTTTGACTGGCCCATTGCAACACCTTGATTCTTTTCTTTTTAAGGCATTCTGTTGTAGATTTCCATTTACTGCGTACTTGGGATCGCAGCTTTAGCTGTCGGACAGATGGCCTCACATTTGACTCTAGAATACTTTGATATACAAAGGAGTTCATGGTCGACTCAATGGCTGAAAGGCCCCCAGGCTCCTACGGCTGCAAAATATGAACAAAATAATCACCACTCCACCACTGTGCTTGACAGTTGGTATCAGGTGTATGTCCTTGAATGTCTTGAATGTTTTGAATAATCTCTCACTGAAACATCTGGCCATATAAGCCTTCCCATATTGATTAACATCTTAATTCCTATGGAAGCAGTAAGGGTATGCTTAGTTTTTCACACATAGCTTCACCATTTTGGCTTTATTTTTGTTAAATAAACCATGATACAGTTTAATATGTCATGTGTTGTTGTTCACCTGAGGATGTAATTTTAGACCTGCTAAGGAAAGGGTGATTGTTTTTATGCGCTGATATGTGAAACGATAGAATTCATTGAGGGTCTTTAACTATATGTATCTTGTCATATTAGATACCCTAATCTGTTTCACCTCCCCTGCACCTGTATTTCTGTTCTCCACACTCCAACCTTTTGCGTTTTTTTCCACACTCCCTCATAACCATTCGAAATGATAAGGACACAATACAATGAGCTGTAAGGAAAATTATAAATCACTGTTATAGCTGCAATACAAAGTATTTATACAGCTGGGGATGCCACATCAGATGATGAGGTTGATGTGTAAATCATTTACATCTTTACAGAGGTTTTTTGTTTGCCTCTTTAGATTCAGTATGCAGTTGCCTGGTAATTACTGTAATTGTATTTCTACAAATAACTGTTTGTTGGTCCAGACTTACAAATAATAAATATAATTATTCTTTTGGGCACAATGTGTTATTAAAGGGGGTTATTATCGACATGCACTCATACACGTTGCTATTGAAGTACACAGCATTAATACCCTGTTGTGCCATTTTCATGTTTTCTCCGTGAATGGATGAATGCACAAAGCCAACTAAGAATACAACTAAAATGAGCGTTGACTCCCAAAAAACTGATTAACTTGGCTAGATGCTTTGTAGTTGATCATATATTTATTAGTTACAATAAATAGTAACAAAAATGGTAGCTTTTTTGGTTTTGTCTCCGTCCTGATAAAGATCAAGGATAGAACCACAGTGACAAATTGGTGTGCACAAAAGAACAGCCCTGTCCAGACTTTGGAGAAAGCATTGTGGTGTTATTTTATTATTAAACATATTTTTTTTTAAAAAAACAAACAAATAAAAAACAACCTCACCTTCACTCTTTCATCAAGATGTATATATATATATATATATATATATATATATATATATGAATAGAGATAAAGTTTGCCAAGCTGCATCCCAACGATTCAATTTCTTTCCCTTATTCACAGCGTTTCAAGACGTAAATGTTTTGATCATCTTTGGATTTGGCTTTTTCTTTGTGTTCTTGCGGAGATTTGGATTTAGCGGTGTTGGATTCAACCTTCTAATAGCAGCATTTGGACTGCAGTTGTCTGTCATACTGGATGCTTTCCTGTTTGGTCCAAAAAATGGAGCTCGAGTTGTTGGTTTAAAAAGGTAAAATACCGTATACATATTTAATTAACTTTCTTTCTAGTTTTCTGTGTATACTGTATAATTCCGAGTGGTATGTACTATATGGTACACACAGAACAATAGTTTTCAAAGATTACAAGAAAGCTGCTATGGATGTAATTGATAACTATGTTACACTATGTTTGTAAGAGACTTTTGGTTTTAACTCCCTCAATCCACTTCACTATAACTGGCCCTACATAATGCGTAATGTAGCATTTGTCCATCCTATTAATGGTATTTGCACCCTCATCTTCTGATATACCTACATTAACATGAATGTATAACCCTCAAAAATAAGCTTTTCAGGCTTCTACTTACCACCGCTTGGCCAATATTACTCTTTTGGGTCTACACAAAAGAAACATATCTTCCTATGTTATTCGGTAGAGTATAGTCATGAAACTGTTAGCACACTTATACTTTATTTATTAACCCCACAGAATGAAACGGGAAGAAGTTTTATTTCTCTCATGAGAGATGAATATTACTAGAAGAATAAATCTGATAATATAATGTTACAAAATAGAGTAGAATGTCTCTTGGTTGCTAACCGCCAGTGTCTCCTTTTCAGTTTATGCAGAGGACTAATGAGCGTTGTACCAGTGTTAATCTCATCGGGAGCTGTCCTGGGAAAAATGAATTCAATACAGTTGATAGTTATGACTGCAATTGAAATGTCAGCATTTACTGCAAACAGATACATCATGACAAAGTATCTAATGGTAAGAGACCACCGCTTTAGAATGCATGCAAAAGTACAGAATTCCATACTGTATCCAGATTTGATCCAGATTTGAACTTATATCGGTATTTTGTCAAGTTCTTGTATTTTAAGTGTCTGGGTTACAAGTGTGTAGTTCAACATATGGCTATAATAGCCTGACATAAATAATGATGCCTATATTTTGTTTGAAAAACTGATGGGGGTGGGGGTAACATGTAATGGGGGTGGGGGTCTGTGGATATGGTTCCCGTGTCAGTTACTTGTGTATGCTTTCCCTCTCGTCTGCACAACTTGTATTTCATTATGAAACATTACATGGCCCTAGAACAAGGTTGACTAGGACACTGGACAGCTTTTTTTTATTTGGGTACTGTCCTAGGCAATCCAGGACACATAATCCCCACAGTGGAGAAATCAACAACTGTGGATGTCACCGAAAGATGTCTGGGCCCTGACCAGTTGCCTGTTTTTTAGCCATGTGGTAAAGATAACCCTGGTGTCAATTTACTTTATTTTCTTATGTTATGGACTTGATTTAGTTAGCAGAACCACAGAAAATATTTTATCTCCAAAACTGTAGAATATAATGACGGACATTTATTAGCTTACCAGCTCTTTTTTTTTTAGGACAATCACACCAAACAGGTCATCTATTGTGTGCGCTCACATCTAACATGCCATATATACTGTGTAATACACCCAAACTCCCTCTAGATTGTAAGCTCGTTTGAGGGTCCTCCTCGCCTGTTGTTTCTGTAAGTCAAATTGTTATGTTATATACTACTTGTTATGTCCTGTCTACCCATTGTACAGCGCTACAGAATATGATGGCACTATATAAAACTATAAAAAATAATGTTATTATATATATATATATATATATATATATATATATATATACACACACACACCCATTACTTTTGTGTTTATTTGACAGATGGGAGAGCACATTAGCATGATGCACACACACATCTTTGGCGCATTTTATGGATTGGCGGTATCCTGGACAATCTCTTTACCATCCGTAAATAACGAATTCAACAAAGAAAAGGAAAAATCTGAAAAGACCTCAGAGTTATTTTCAATGTTGGGTAAGCCCAAAATAGCTGTGACTGTGACAAGAGTTAACAAAATAATGCTACTGGGAGCAGTAGAGTTGGTTTTGTATAAAAACAGTTGGGTTTTTTTGACACCTTATGTAAACTGATGAATGTAGATCACTGATAATACACAAGGCTAAGGACTGTAGTAACTGTAAGCAGTACAGACTCAGATTCGAATGAGATCAGGACTGGATTTGCATTCTAGGTGCTCCTAGACCCAAATAGACCATGTCAAAAATTATAAAAAGGCTTTGTAAGCAAGGCATAGGTTGCAAATAAGTAGATATGACCAAACAATCACTAGGTAGGTTGATAGATAGTGGGTATGGTAGGGTTATCATCTAGCCTCTCCCTCTGTGCCTCTAGTAGCAACCATACACAACTTCTGGTGTGATCTGCCTTTTTGACATGTAAGTGTAACGATAATGATCTGTGACCCTTATCTGTTATAATTATAAGCCATTTTGTTCAAAACGTGCATGTTTTGGCATTGCATTTGATTAATGTATCTGTAGAACATTATTGGATCACCAATATTTTATCTGTTTATGTCACGTTTAGGGACTCTTTTCATGTGGATGTTCTGGCCTTCATATAATTCTGCGTTACTTCAAGATTACGTGCAAATAAGAAATGCAATCTGCAACACCTATTTCACACTAGCTGTTAGCACGGTTACCGTGTTCTCATTTTCTTCTCTTTTTAATCGGAATGGAAAACTGGAAATGGTAAGCAACTTTCAAAATGTATCCAATACCTGTTAGAGTGATAAGAATAGCTATAAAGAGGTTAAGACATAAACATTTATTGTGAAAGTGGAGCCAGCTGTCTCTAGATTTTCTAGGGACCATATAACTGGGAGAAACAAGGTTGTAACCCTTCAGTTGATCACACCGACAGCTGGATTTAGCAGCCTATCCCAACAAAGGCTTAGCTATTTGATAATGAATTAAAGTCTGCAATCCAAAACAATAGAATACTTACCAAAATAATAATAAAAAAAGAATATTTTCCACTACTTGTTTGCTATTTTATATTTTCTAAACAAATCAAGGGTATTGCCAGTTGCATGAGCACCCGAATGTTCATGCTTTAATTCTATAGTAAATGTATTTTCCAAACTTATAGACATGTTGGGCCATTTTTTAGCAGTGTCATTTCAGAGGTTTTATTAGAAAAAAATCCATTGTTTTTCTATAGTGACTACACCAAATGTACTTGCTGTACTGACCTGTGTGTTTTTTTTTTAAAACAATGGTTTCTGGGGGGGGGGGATAATGATAGTAACGATAATAATGAAAACTCTGGTCGTTGGGGTACAAAAAAGCCTTTAAAGGTATTATTTAAGAATATCTTTAAGTCCTGGCAAGTAATGAGGAACATTCGGCAGAATCTTTGTCAATGACTATTAAAGGTTTACTATTAGAAGCATCTCAGAGTTAGCTCAATTATAAAAATCCCAGGTGAGCATGCTATAGATAAACTAGAATCTTAGTGACTGGCTGCCAAGATGCTCCACTCTAATATATCAATATTAATAACACCAGCAGAAAGGGGTTGCTGGCCTTTAGCAAAGAGAACAGTAGAATCTGCTCTAAAACAGCTTCTTCTTGAGAGTGATTAAACGCTCAGACCTAGTTACTAAAATAGCACTACAGTAAACACGGTGTGGGCTAAATTAAGCACAGATTTAAAATGATACAAATCAAATGCTGCTTATTCTGAGTATGAAGCACATTATTAATAATACATTATATATGATATGATCAAAATAATGCTATCTAAAGAGACCCTTTCTAGTGCTGAAAGAAACAATCTATAATTGATTTGATCACGGTAAACGTAGAAAATTAAAGTTAAACACATTGCAGAAATGTTAAAACTATTGTCACATAGGGTACAAAATATCAAAAACAGTCACAAAAGGGGTTAACCAATAGGGTTGTATA
This sequence comes from Spea bombifrons, assembly GCF_027358695.1. Lineage (NCBI taxonomy): Eukaryota > Metazoa > Chordata > Amphibia > Anura > Pelobatidae > Spea > Spea bombifrons. Next base: position 71,033,519 of record NC_071088.1, on the reverse strand, counting down.
TGTTCTCTGTAGAAACATAGAATTGAAGGTTGATGATTGATGATGTAATAGAATACATAGGTTTCCAAAATCTGTTCTTGCCTAGCAGTAATAGCTTTCACAATCTCATCATGATAGCAAATATGGCTCAGCCCATATCACAAACTTTTGAAGTCGACAAATTTCTGTTGAAGATATGAAAACGAACCTTTACTAGTTCACTGAAGAATCTCTGGGTAGACCGTTAGGCCATGCAAACAATCATGTACTTAAGAGGAGGATCGGGTTAAGAGGAGGATCCGTTTGCTCACCTATTCCGCTCCACTGAAAGGAGAGGAAAAAACCCACATAATTTAGGAATGCCAAGTTTTAACTCTTTATTTTTAGCAAATGTTGATATTTAGCAAACCAGCCACAAAGGAAACCATTCCAAGTACGCAGGTTCTGTGTTTCCCCATTCACGTGTATTCCTGAATATATGTTTTTTGGTAGGTCCATGTTCGTAACGCTGTGTTGGCTGGTGGAGTTTCTACAGGATTTACAGCTTTCATGGTGCAGTACCCATGGATCACAATGACCATAGGATTAATTGCTGGACTCATTTCCACACTTAGTCTCAAGTATTTTCAGGTAATGGCTATATGTGTGCAACTTCAGTGAACTCAATGAGGTCCTCCCACCAACAGTCTCGGTTTTTGTGTCTCCTCTCCTTGGGTCAATCAGTTTTTCTAAAGATACAAGTATGGACACTGAACAATTGGGTGGAATTAGAATGATCCTTTTACAAGGTTTGGGAAACCCAGAATGGTCAACTATGCATGTTAAAAAGTTATTTCTAAAATGTGGTTCTGGTGTAGAGTTTGAAAAGTGGTCTCATCATTATAGCAGCCAATTAAGTGGCCCTATCAAGGAGGAGCATTTAATCATTGCTATGGTGGCAAGATTACATATAGCCCTGTCAGAATCAACAAGTTTCAGAACATGTGAATAAGTACATGCTAAGCAAGGCACATTAGGATATTGATGATAATGAAAACTCAGGGCTGATTTACCATTCTTCACTTTTCATATACCAGTATACCATATACAACACAAACATATTTCAACTACTAGGCACTAGTATAATATATATATATTGTTTTTTTCCAACCTTGGACGTGTACTACCCACTAACTTCATTTTGCAGAGAACACTGGATAAGGTTTCACTTCTGCATGACACCTGTGGCGTTCTGTATACATTTGGGTTCCCTGGTTTAATAGGAGGAGTTTCCTACTCGATCATTATCATAACAGCAGATTACAACGGCATTGACATGTAGGTATTATTTCTAAAGAATGGGGCAGTAACAAGACTTAATTTAAGAGACTGTAATCTTCTAGGACAGGGGTGTCCAACCTGCGGCCCTCCAGCTGCTGCAGGACTACATCTCCCATAATGCTAAGGCTAAGGGGCTGGCTGAGGAGTATGGAACATGTAGTCCTGCAGTAGCTGTAGGGCCGCAGGTTGGACACCCCTGTTCTAGGATGATTAACAATGGGGCAATCTGTACAGCAGAAAATGCATTGGTTAACATCAGCTCCAAATCTGGGGTACAGAAGGGGCTCACAAGAATTTATATTGCTACATAGGCGTAGTACATGCTAACATTGTAATATATTGTTTCTGGTCCTTTCATAGAGGCATAGTAACTTTAATTGGTTCATGGCTAGACATACCATCTTCTTAAAGCTCCCCTTGTGCTTGAAGCAATAACCAAATATACATCTCTCTGCAGACTGGGCTACCAAGCCATTGTAGGTGTTGGTTCCATCTTCCTAACGTTGGCTATAAGTATGGTCAGTGGGATTGTGACAGGTGGGTATCAGCTTTTTTGCAGCTTTTTACTTTGTTTTTGTCCGATTCGTTGTGGGTCTGGCCTCTTTTTTGATTATGTAAATGTGCAATTCGTATGAATTTGAATGCCCAAGTCTAGACAGTTGTTACATAATGTGTGTAACTGGATAAAGCACTATTTAACATACATCTTTGTGACAATTTATTTTAAAACAAAATTCAGCTTAATACATTGTATAATTTTTAGTTTTACATTTTCTCCCAAACAGGTCTTCTGTTGAAATGTAAGCTTTGGAGGCCACCCAAAGAATTTCATTTTTTCCAAGACCAACCTTTTTGGGAAGTGAGTACAATGAGTCACCTGCTAATGTTTCAGATTTTTGGGGTAATTTGAAGGGCATTATATAAATACTTATGATATTGAAGGGCTTCATCACGTAGGTACCTACTAAAACCTTGTGAGCAACATTGTGACAGCTATGTTTTAGCTACTTCTACTTCATATACTGTTCCGGTAGAATGTGTTCTATGTAGCTTCATTTGCTTTATTTTAAGAAATATTTATATAATCTTTCTTTTATCCACAGCTTTCACATCTGACGTCTCACCTTTAAGTAATGATGGGAATTGAAGTTTACAAATAGCAACTTGCGGAACGGAAATTAGTGCACATTATATTAAACTTGTGGCTTAATTTACCCATAAAGATAAAGAAAGCTAAAACTAACCTATGTTTCTTTAAAGAGGACCTGACACAAATGAATTATGCTTTTAATCACCTTTTACTTATCTAATAGTATGCAAGAGGTGCCTTCCTATTATCTCATCACATTTTAAATCCCTACTTTGCCCTAAGGTACCTTGTGATAATAACATTATTAGAAACTCTGCAACTGCAAACATTCATGAATGGGACCAGTTCAAGGAAGAGTAAAGTATGTATATATTCTGCTTTGAATAGCAGAAGGATTCACATGCAATATTTGGCCATGGATCATGGGATCATGTGCATTAAAAGCTCTAGTTATGTCTTAGATGGATGCAGATGTGATACCAGATATGGAAAATATGTAACATTAAATAACGATATGTTATAGATGTTTTTCAGTGCTGTACTATTTGTTTTGTTTTTTCTTTGTTCACATTTGTCAGTTCCTTTAAAAGGTCCTCTTTACTTGTTTTAAGATTTAGTGAAGCAGTGCTTCAACAGACATTATTAACTCTGTTTAAGTTTTTTTTTGTTTGTTTTCTTACAAGAGCCAACTGCATGAAACTTTTATCTTGCCATGATTCTGATATCAATATTAAAATGATGTTAGAATGCCTTTATCTACTGTGTTAAGCCTGTGGGTGTAGCTAATCAAAGGAAACAAATGGATATGTTTTACTATATTTGATAAGTTTTTATTGTGTTTTTTAATATTATGACGTATTACAGTAAATCACATATGGACTACAACATTAACACATTCTGTACGTAGTTTTACCCTTTTAAAATGCTCATTAAGATAGTTTACTGAGATTAGTTGAGCTCTGTGAATTATCGCAAGTGGTGAGTTATATATATAAAAAGCAATTTTGGTGAGCAGCTTTCAGTGGGCTTGCTCCTTTTGGGCATCGTTGGTATGTTGCCATAGGTAATTTTACATTCCTTAGAGCCTGTATTTCCCTTTTTTGGGATCCCTCCTAATTTATCTACTAGTGTTTGTACCCTCCTTCTGAAAAATGAATAACATTAGATTCACAAAAATTCACACTCATTTTGGTTGAGGTAGTATTATAAACAAAGAATAAAAAATAATGGTCCAGCGGGAATGTTCCAACAGCCAGCTTTTTAGACTTTGCCTCTAAATCACTGATAGGCTTGTTATTTTGAATCTTTTTAGAGTGTCCTATGTTTTAATGACTAATTCATATAACAGGATATGGATGGGTGACTATGTGAGTAGCTAAAATGACCATACCATAATGATATCCAGACTGGTACAATACCAATAATTCAGTGGCGGAACTACCGGGGTCGCAGGGGTCGCGACTGCGACCGGGCCCTGGAGTTCTGCCAGTCAGGGGGGCCCAAGGGGTGCCGAGCGGTTGCTGAAAACGACCGCTCGGCAACTCTTGGGCCCCCCTGACTGACAGAAATCCAGGATGCCTCCCCTCCCCGCCGCTGCTGCCGCCGTCGCCGCCGTCGCCGCTGCCTGCCTCAGCGCTGCCCAGAGTGCAGTGTTGGGAGCGTTAGGCGTTTGTCTCGGGTGCCGGCGCTTCACGCTGAGCGCCGGCATATGACGTCATATGCCGGCGCTCAGCAGTGAAGCGCATATATATATATGTAAAGATATTTATATGTAAAGTTTCCATTCACAGATAAAATATATTTCCTTTCTTACTCTGCACATGAATCTTTGATCTGTAGATAATTAATACATAAAAACGAAAAATGAGTACAGTTAGCTGTAGAACCTCGTGCATTTAATTAATTATGGAAAAGCCTCGTAATTACTGTACATAAAAGTAAACATCCAAGCCCTGGGCATTCTGACACATCCATCATTCCCAAAGCTCTCTCTTCCCCGCCCCTTCCTGCGGCTCACTGTACCAGCTGATCAGGGGAGTCACATGATCTGCTGACGCCACCAAGCCTAGGAACTATAGCTGCTCAGCCAAAACACAGAGGGAGTGATGGCTGCAGCCTTGTCTTTGAACGTGGACACCCTGCGGGAGGTACTGGAATGCCCCATCTGTATGGAAACCTACACAGAGGAGCTGCTGAGACCGAAGCTGCTGCACTGCGGTCATACTACTTGCAAGCAGTGCCTGGAGAAGCTTTTGGCGAATGCCATTAATGGCGTGCGCTGTCCCTTCTGCAGCAGAGTGACCCATGCGACCAGTGTGACTCAGCTGGCTGACAACCTGACTGTCCTGAAGATTATTAACACGTCGGAGGTCGGCCAGGCCGTCAGCGGACTGCTGTGCAAGTCCTGCGGCAGAAGGCTGCCGAGGTGCTTCTGCAGGAGCTGTGCCCTGCTGCTGTGTGAAGGCTGCGGGGAAGGAGATCACATGCAACCTGGTCACACTGTACTGTCACTGCGGGAGGCTGCCAGTGAATGCAGGAGGGCACTGGAAGAAAGTCTTACACGTCTGAGGCAGCATATACTAGACCTCCAGAAAAGGAAGGCCTCCCTAGAAGGCATCTCATCAATGCTAAAATCCAAGTACAAGTCAGTGCTGCAAGATTACACCAAGGAAGAGTGCCGTGTGCAGGAGGAACTGGGCAAATCCCGCAAGCTTTTCACAGCTTCCTTGGCTGAGGTGGAGAAGATGAACAGTGAGGTTCTGGATGAACAGTCATACTTACTGAATATCACTGAGGTGCAGCTTGTGTCTAGGTGTGACTACCTCCTGCTCAAGTTAAAGCAGTCAGATACAGCTCTCCTAGAAGAGTCTCTAGAGGAAGAAGAGCCTGAACTTGCAAATGACTTACCCACAGAGCTTACCTTGCAAGATGTGGAGTTCTTCAAGGTAGGGTACGTTGATCCACTGCAGGTTGGTGAAGTGGCTAAGAAACCATACGTTGTCAATGTCCAAGACTCTATGTTCGAAGCTGCTGCTTTCCCGCTGGTTCCATGTAATGATATGGAGATAATGCCAGAAGAGGTGAGCAATGTCACTCAGTGTCCTTCTCCTCCTATCAACCAGTTACCTGAGGCCTCTTGCAACTTGCAGCTGTGCCAGTTCTTGAGAAAGATGGGATCAAAAGGCAATATGCCAGGCATGTTTAATCTACCGGTCAGCCTGCATGTTACTCCAATGGGAGAAGTGCTTGTGGCTGATAGAGGAAACCATAGGATCCAGGTCTTCAATAGGAAAGGCTTTCAAAAAGAGATCAGGCGAAGCCCCACTGGAATTGATACCTTTGTGCTCAGCTTCCTGGGAGCCGATCTCCCAAATCTTATCCCATTGTCTGTCACCATGAACTGCCACGGATTGATTGGTGTTACAGACAATTACGATAACTCGGTGAAGGTGTACACAATGGAGGGACGCTGCATTGCTTGTCACAGAAGCCAGCTCAGCAAGCCCTGGGGCATTGCAGCCATGCCCTCTGGTCAGTTTGTAGTAACTGATGTGGAAGGGGGCAAACTTTGGTGTCTGACTGTAGATCGCAGGCTGGGAGTTGTCAAATATAGCCGGCTCTGTAGTGCTGTGCGTCCAAAATTTGTAACCTGTGACCAGGAAGGTACTGTTTTCTTTACCCAGGGGCTAGGTCTGAACCTGGAGAACAGGCAGTATGAGCACCATCTGGAAGGAGGCTTTTCTATAGGTTCTGTGGGGTCTGATGGTCAGCTGGGACGGCAGATTAGCCACTTCTTTTCTGAAAATGAGGACTTCCGTTGTATTGCAGGCATGTGTGTTGGGGCCAGAGGAGACCTGATTGTTGCTGATAGTGGCCGCAAGGAAATTCTAAATTTTCCCAAAAGTGGAGGGTACAGTGTCTTAATTAAAGAGGGCCTGATATGTCCTGTAGGTGTTTCGGTCACTCCAAAAGGACAGTTATTGGTGCTTGATTGTTGGGATCATTGTATTAAAGTATATAGTTACAATGTACGCAGGTATTCCACACCTTAACAATAAACATTGTCACTGAGTCTCAGTGCACAGTGAAACTGGCTGAACCCATTCCAAGGAAGTAGATTCCAAGTGCAGACATGTCTTCATTATGAACAAAAAAAATAAAAATTGTTTATTTGCACCTTAAAATGTTCCTAGGGTACTGCTGGGGCCTCCAAACTATGTGTGCCTTGCCCCCACCCATGACTACTGGGTTGATTTTTACCTAGGAAAAAAATAACCTATCATCTCTGATACTGTTTTGCTAAGGTGATGATAGTAGACACAATTGATGTACGGTTTTAAAGAAAAGATGAGATGTATATTTTATAGCACATGTCCATAATAAGTGTTATAAAAATTTAAAGGAGGGAATGGATGTTGGGCAGCATTTTGTTAAAAGCAAACTTAGTATGAAGAAGCCAATACAATGTAAACTTTGTCATGTTATATAACATGAGACTGAAAATGGGCACACAGTTCCTTGACTTACTGTATAACAAGCCAAGGGGTGATGAGTTTTTTTTTCTTTTTTCAGCACACACACATATATTGTGAGTTAGCATGAGTATGAGTATTTTTCTTTGCGCTAAATTAGGGCTCAGAATCCCAGTGAATGTTTTATATAGGACATATATTCCCAATTCCTTTGAAAGGAGGTATTCAGGGCCCACAGGATAGCTGCTAATGTCTGAAACAGACACAGGCAGGTGCATGAATCTGGTCTATTCCCGTTGGGATCTCCGTTTCATGCAGAGCACAATATAACAATATGTCTCATTTTAAAAACAGGTCAAATGTTATGATTAGTTCTACTGAAAGCCTCTTTACCTATAACCGGAAATTGTGGTTTTGCCTTTTCTTAACATGCAACACATGGGTTATAATGAGAAAAATAAGTGTTGGTTGACATTACAAAAAACTTTGTTCTAAAACTGGTGTCTTATGAAATCGTATGTGTACGTGTTAGATTACTTCAGATCTTTACAGTGGATAACAACTAATTGTCTGTCTTTTTTCCCCTACATACCCCATTATTATTTGCCCCTGTAACCCTTGAGGCAAGTGGCTACAACCTGTTCTATGACCCATCTAAATTAGGTGGGAAACCCAGTTAACCGTCTAAAGCGCAGCAGATAATCCAGCAGTGGAGCAGGAGAAGCAGGTGAGTGAGACTAAAGCATGACCAGCTGGAGTAGACTTGGTGTAGCTTACGCACGAAAGGGGAAGTTGGAAGAAGAGTTGTAGATTCCACTCCCTCAGGTCATTACTCGGAAAGAATAGTGGCACTGACCCTGTATAATTAAAGATCTCTCTGATTTAACTATTCATTGATCAGGGCAAGCCAAGCTCTTCCTGCTGCAGAAGCAAACTGAAGGTCTGACCTTTGTAATGAAGTTGAAATCACAACTCCCTTAGTAATTAAACCGCAATGGCTTGGTGAAACCAAAAGAAGAACCCTGCATATGTATAGATATTTATTAAACAAGTAATGGACTGATGGACTTGCGTGTAATGTGAGGCAAGCCTCGGAATCCGAATCACCTTGTACTGCTCCATGGCCTGCTCTCCTACCTCTAGTAAATGTCTATGCAAGATGTGCCACGTAAAAGTAAATTCCGCCTGAAATAACCCATCCCTAGTTTAAAGGGGAACTCCCTCCTAATGTTTGTATTGCTAACAGATTAAAAATAAAATAAAACTGTTTCCTACACAATGTGGTGTTTGAGCAGAAAAACTGACCAAAATATCAAATGGCTGACAACTGCTCCAGGTCTGCCACTAACGGAAGTTTAAGAACAAAAAGAGAACCTCACACATTTTTGTAAATTCTAACCTACATTATACAGCATTGTATTTTATGCGCAAGGTTCCATGGAATTTTAAGTTTAATTTCTGTTATGTCTGAAATTATTATACTGTTTGGGGAAAAAATAAGTGTACACACTTTTTAATGGTAAATCATGTGTTATTGCTTAATTTGTTGCAGTGTGTGCTATTTTTTGCTCTGCTAATAAGTACCTATACACAAAACATACCTACTACATGCTTTCTCAGGTCGCCAGACTAAAATTGGAAAAAAAAATAAAATCAACTTTTAATGTGTCCACACAAGGCTACAGCTTTATCCTTGGCTGCCTATGCTATGATTTCCACAATAATTCTGACATATAGATGTATCCCTTAATATTAAGTAGTGTAACATGACATAGCAACACAAATTTTAAATAGTAAATAATGATTTCAAAAAATAAACCGCTTGCAAGGAATAACCACTTTATTATTTTTTCATAAAACACACATGTAAAGGAACAAGAAATGATTTGAAACACAAAGTGCAAAAGCCCATATTACATTTTACAGCTATTATTACATATATTTATACACTTTTGAAATACCTGAAAAGCTTGGCATCTCAAAAAAGTTGAATATGTTATTGTTGGGAATGTGCATTAAAAAAGTTGGACGAATATGCTTTACAATGTTTTGGACATATTTACTGCCATAAATCTTCAGTCCGGCCAAATTTGAATACCAGCCCCCTGTAACAAAAAAGAGACAATGTTGCAGTAAACCTGTCACATCTATATGGTGATCGGGTAGGAGAAGGCTTATAACAGAAGAGTTTGGTCATGAGATAGACAGGTTATTACATAACACCTTTGTGGTCTACAGAAGAGTTTCTCATTGTCAGTTCCAAATAAACTAATAAAAGGTATATTTTCGGAATAATTTCATGTAAGGTATTAATGAAAGGAGTGCTTGTCTTGCTCAACTAATACTTTGTTGGATTGTGACAGGGTTACTTTTAACAGGGTTAAAGCTTGGGTGTAACAATGTTAAGTTAATGAGCTCCTGCATCAACCATCTATAACTGGAAGGAGACTTGGGAGCTCATGGCTGTGTTAGGGTTAGGATGTGTGCACCTTCCTAGCAAGTACATTTTAAAGGGACAGTATAAAAAGGGACACACCCTGTAAAGAAGAATTCATTTCATTTTAAAGTACTTTGTGAGTACTTTAATATGTATTCTTCCAAAAGTAATACAATTAAAGCTATTATTTAAAACAGAAGAGGCTCTCCTCCATAGTGTGACTATTCTTGTCACTGTTTGGCTGCTTCTCACACAGGTACATTGGTGGTCTGAAGAGACCCTGCCTTCAGTCCACCTCCAGTCCTCTTTATTCAGCTGGGGGGGAGTATATCACATAGAGGGAGATGTGTTTGGTTGAAAATGTCTCTAGAAGTTCATATGATGTCCAAAATGAAAATTTAAACTGGCTAAAAGAAGATATGTTTTTGGGCTAAATAAAAGCCTATGACCCTGGTTTCCAATACCCTTCTCTGCTGCCGGGCACATTGTAGACTGCCCTCAAAACTGGTCCTCAATGACCACAAAGAATGCCCTCTACGAAAGTGCTCAGTGTACCTGTGCACACACAGGAACCAGTCGGGGGTCATCGGCAATATGTGATCACTAGGCCTGATTAGTTCCCTGGCTCATACTGATTGAAGAAAGGAGGCATACAAGCCTGCACCTGTGATACATACTAAAGTGCCTTAACAATAAAACAGTGTTCTAAAAGCTTTTTGCTAATTCCCATAAAACAAGAATATATACACCTATTCGCAAGTAGTAACGTGCAACACAAATGCCAATATACATAAATAAAAAAAAAAAAAAATCATCGGACTGGAGTGACCCATTAAGCAGGGGGATCTTTAGCCTAAACATTATCCAAGTAGAACAGCTACTTACCCAAAAAAAATAAAAGCATTCTGAAAAAACACAGCTATTCCAGGATACACCTCTGTGACACCTGTGAATACAGAATAAGTAACAGCTATAATAATGTTTCATTACTTAATTAAAAAAAAAAAACACTGCAGATTATATACAGGGCAAATGGAAATAATGTTTCAGATATCCAAACAAATACTGTACAGTTGTGCCCTGTCTTATTTCCTGGATTGCCGCATATTTTTCACATGAACACTGATCACTGTGGGTTGTAGTAATATACAGAAGATGTCTGTCTGACACAACCAATCATTTTGTCAGATAATTGCACCCACCAGCACTAAACTCACCTTAATGGATGGACCTTGTTCCAAAGCCAGCTTTTGCATTTTGATGTATGATATTTTCTTGCATTTTTTGGGCATGTTAATGAGCGATTGGTTGGTAGAGAAGCACCCAAAGTCAAGTGTGGAACTTCTTAAGCAACTTAATTTCTGGCCAGAAGCAAATACTGCATTCCACATTAGAAATCTCATACAGTTAAGCATTGTGGTCATGGTTCGGGATTCCATCACGCTAGGCTCCACTGAAATATTGGTTCGCAACCTACCCCACTCCAGCTTAGTCACATAGTACACAAGCAATTACATTTAGCGGCTCCGTTGTCAAATGCTCTTTGGCCAGGTGAGCCAGTTATTTGAATAAAATAAGGAGATGCCACGTACTAATGTTGGCTGGTGTACAAAACTTCTTACAAACACTACTATGGTCAAACAGGCGGAACAGCGCACCTACCTTTTGCAACATAACCGCCGAAGAGAATCCACATTGATGCAATCAGAGAGCCGAAGGCCAACATGAAACCAATAAACAGCCAAATACGGGCACCTGATTGATTAAACATACAGGATTATAAATGTCTATTACCATATACACATTCGAAAGGAACTCAGGGTCAGCAAAGAAGCCCTATATTGTGGCACAGGTGGGGGAGATTTAAAAAGACCGTTACCGCATCATATTTTTTTGTAGTGACCATTTTGAATTAAAATTTTATGTTCCACTTTTAGGGACTGCAAAACTTGACTACAGAAGAATATTCTTACTGGCTGATCCTGTCACATGACAGGAAGTTGACTCTGCCACCACTGATGCTAATAATGGAGAGGGTCCCTATACACCAAGTGGGTCTCCATCTATGCCCTACATCATTAAGAATAAGCACTGTATTCATGGTGTATAGTGCAGGCACATACATAAATTACACTGCAAGGAAGCAGGAACTGGGGGTCCCTTGCCAACTGCTCCATTTGCCTCATTGTTAATCATCCCCTCTATGTATATAGCTTGGAAATGAGAGAGGATATTAAAGACATATTTAAATACCCAAAGGGACTCAACAGAAATTTTATTTCAAAGGAAGAGAAATGTAAACAAGGGAATTAAAACATGCATGGGATAAGCCTAAGGCTCTATATATATATATATATATATATGACAAAGACCAAATCAAGCTTGAGGTTTTTACAAAAAAATCTGCAGACTAGATAAGTAGTACTTTCTATAATTACCTGTTTGCCCCAGACAGCCCTCGCTGTAGCCGTCACCGTGCACCTGTCCATTGGACACTGCATTTATCCTTTAAATAAGAAAATATGAAGGAATTCTGAGACTTATCTGTGAGCTCATGCAAAGAAAGTTTTCATTTTTTTTTCAAAATTGCGGCAACCCTCAAGCTTTACAGCTGTTGCTGAACCCAAAGTCTCATTATCAATCCCAGATTTGTTCCTGCAATGTTACTTGTTATAAGAAAGCACTAAAGTAGTTTAGTTATAAAAGTTACTTTAACATGTGACATTAAATATAAGCCTCTACATGAGTACAGGTAGATAGGTTGGTGACCAGATTGCATTTGTTCTCATGGTAGGAGGTCCTGTCCAACCTACACACTGCTGGAGTTACAAGCTGTCTCAATGGTGTCTGTTAGCTATTTGATTACGCAGATTCTTTTTTTCTCCATTAATAGAGGCATAAAGTACAGGAGTCACAATTATTATTTTTTTGTCTTAATGAAGGGGCACACCAGTCGTTTTCCTTTCCTTCTGTTTAACAGTTTGTAAAAGTTTTTCACGCATATGCTAAGAAAAAATGTTTTTTGTACTCCCCCTACTGGCTGATTCTGTAATAAAAATAAAGTGTACATTTTCACAGGTATTTAGTAAGCACTTGTGTGTGTGCATGAGCATGGATGTGTTGCGTGGGGTGAGATGGAGTATGTGTTAAAATGAACGTGTACATGTTAAGTATGAGTAAGTGTGTGTAATTTGTTTACATGTGTGTGCCAGAGTGTAGGTTGGGGGGGGCAAGGTGCAAAGAAGACACGGGCAAGTTGTTTGGAGGCAGAGATGGCACAAATAGGCTGCTTAGGGGGTCAGGGTGGCACCGATAAGCTGCTAGGGGCAAAGGCACTCATAAGCTGTTTAGAGCAAGGGTGGCACTGTAGGACATGTTGCTTGGTAAAGTTGGGGGCCTGGGGCAATTTTCACACCAGGGTCATGTGGTTTCTAGTTAGATCCCTAGTTTATAGATTACTGGCCGACATAGTATTTAATAATTCATTGGTGTGATGTTGTGTTCTTCATTTCTCTATATTATAATTCAAATAGGTTTGTCTGCTTATTTGGAAAATTGTTAAAAAAAAATGTACAGATGGTTAGGTTGGTCCTTCATAATACATATACAGTGTCAGGGAGAGAATATTCAAATTATGCGTAAACTCCATATTTCATTAATGCACTCTAAATGTTTTGTAGTATGAATATAGGTTCTGCTGTTTTATGTGGTCAATGATATTTAAACAGGGCCGGCCCGACAATGGAGCCGAGTGGGGCAACCGCTCCAGGGCGGTTGCCCCAAGCCCTTTTTTTTTTTTAAAGCCGAGAAGAGAGAGGGCGCCGAGTGGTTTTATCTTACCAAGTTGTCAGTACCCTCTAGCTCGGTCTCGGTGCCGGCTTGTAATGCTGAGCGCCGGAAGATGACGTCATTTCCGCCGCTCAGCATTACAAGCTGGCACCAAGACCGAGCAGGGAGACTCACCTCAGAACTACTGAAAGGTAAATACGGGGGGGGGGGGGGGAAGGGTAGATAATGAGGGGGCGGCAGGGAGAGGAAGGGTAGATAACGGGGGGGGCATTTTAAACTTCGCCCCAGGCGGCATTTTGTCTTGGTCCGGCCCTGTATTTAAAGTATCATAAAGAAAATAATTTGTGATTTTATATTGCATTAAAATATTTTCTTTAGATAGGGCAGCCACAGATGGCTGAGGAACTTACATTAAAAAGGCAACAGTGGCTATAACCCCACAGGCATGGTATGAGTGATTCAGAGCCTCTGCGCTGGGGTATTTAACTGCAGCATCAATGATAATCCACCAGCCTGTAAAGAACTGAGAAAAAGGCTAGATTCAGAGAACAAACAATGCAGTTCAAGAACACATTTTTATGTGAACGACTGACCACAGTACATCGAGCTAAGAAAAAAACGTCCATTAAATAGACTTAATATATTTTAACATACTACTGACAAAAACAGGTGAAATTGTGTGTTTATTTACACACGTGTATGCCTTGTCAGCTTGGGAGTTGTCAATCACACTTGCAAGGGCTTAAAGCAAAGCGCACCATAACTCTGTGGCACCATCCAGTGCAAATAGATAAAAAAGAACCCAAAATCTCACGTGAAATAAAACAAGTGAATACTCCCCTCAATGTAAGCAGCTTCCAAACAAACACTCTTCCTCAGGGTGTATATAGAACCAAACAGCAAAAAATGGAGCGCATATACATGAGGGGAAAAAACAAAACAAATATAGTGTAATATGTTAAAAATCAACAAAATTATATAATGTGTAAGAACCACTCACAAGTGGGCTGGATTAGGCAAGCTCATCGGAAAATCAATGGTGAAAAAGAAATCTTGAATGCTGTGAATACAAAATAAACAGTATAGGTGCAGTATCTTCAATGATCAGATGTAAAAAAACGAAATGCACTTACAATTGTAGTGGCACAACTCAAAGAGTATTGTGCATCGAGATCGAGATACAATAAATCGGAAACCATTTATCTATATCTTCGTTTGGATCCTTTATTCGTACACAATACTCTTTGAGTTGTGCCACTACAATTGTAAGTGCATTTCGTTTTTTTACATCTGATCATTGAAGATACTGCACCATCTTGGTCTATTTTGTATTCACAGCATTCAAGATTTCTTTTTCACCATTGATTTTCCGATGAGCTTGCCTAATCCAGCCCACTTGTGAGTGGTTCTTACACATTATATAATTTTGTTGATTTTTAACATATTACACTATATTTGTTTTGTTTTTTCCCCTCATGTATATGTGCTCCATTTTTTGCTGTTTGGCACCATCCAGTGTGACAGATTATTCACATGTTGACAGGGTGCTGTGGGGGGATAAAGGGCTTTTAAATACTCTTGGGAATAAGAAAGAAAAAAAGACAAAAGAAAGCAAAGATATCTGTGCGCATAATTTCAACGACAGCCCCATAAATTAGTTAATGTGTATAATGTATATACACACACACAGATCAGCCATAACATTATGACCACCTGGACTCCACTAGACCTCTGAAGGTGTGCACCAAGATGTTAGCAGCAGATTCTTTAAGTCCTGTAAGTTGCGAGGTGGGGCCTCCATGGATACATCCTGGTGCCATGTGTTCTCCAGGTTAACGACACACACGCACCCAGCCACCCACATAAAGAAAAAGGGATTCATCAGACCATGCCAACTTCTTCCATTGCTCCGTGGTCCAGTTCTTATGCGCATGTGCCCATTGTAGGTGCTTTCAGCAATGGACAAGGGTCAGCATGGGGACCCTGACTGGTCTCTGGCTACGCAGCCCCATACACAACAAACTGCAGTGCGCTTTCTTTCAGAACCAGCATTAACTTTTTTAAGCAGTTAGAGCTACAGTAGCTCATCTGTTGGATTTGAGCACATGGGCCAGCCTTCGCCCCCCCACCCGACACGTGCATCAATGAGCCATGGCGGCCCATGACCCTGTTGCCGGTTCAGTGCTTGCTCTTTCTTGGACCATTTTTGATAGGCACTGACCACTGCAGACAGGGAACACTCCACAAGAACTGCAGTTGGGACATGATCTGACCCAGTCGTCTATCCATCCCAATTTGGCTTTTATCAAAGTCGCTCAGATTCTTACATGTGCCCATTTTTCCTGCTTCTAACTCATCAACTTTGGGGATGGAATGTTCACTTGCTGTATAAGATATACCCTCCTGCTGACAGGTGGCATGATAACAACATTATCAGTGTTATTCACTTCACTTTGTCAGTGATCATAATGTTATGGCTGATCAGTATATATATATATTATATATATACACACACACACACACACACACACACTCGTGCATGAATACACACACAATGCAAAACTTCAGTACTCACTAGAACTCCAGCCGCAATTGAGGCAACCGTGTTCCTCTTCTCACCCCAGTCGATACACTCTGAGCAACGCAGGTTGTCGAAGAATCCAGACATTTTCTTTACAGCTGGGACACAAAGAAAATGCAGTTAGCAACATCTACAGTTTGTTAAAAGAAATGTGTAATATATACGTAAATGTATAATTAAAACGTACTCTACTGATGACACCAGTAGCAGCATGCATGTATATATGAAATCTAATCCTTAACTGTTAAGCATCCCTTTATTCACATGCTTGTCAACAATAGGTCTGATTTAATCAATGCCTGACAGCACCATGTTCAGAAATAAAGCCATACTTCCAAAAACAATGTCTACTTAACCATAGTCATATCATAATAGTGACAATAAGTATCACGCATATATGGAGCCCTTCATATCACTGTTGTCAATAGGGTCAAAATTGAATGAATAATTTATCCTTAGGTGTAAGGTAGCTCTGGCATATTTAATACACAGAACAACAGTCAAAGGAGGTATTTAATCATGGTAGCTGAAGAATTCATGTGGTTTTACAGATCCTTCACATGACTATGGACGGCCACGTCTTATGATTTTCAAGGCTGGGGGAAAAATAGAACTAATGTCACAACGTGGGTTGTCCTTTCTTCCTTAATATTTCTCAGTTCTATTTGTGTAATCTACGATGAAATCTACAAAGAATGCACGGTTATTTTAAATGATGAACATCCAACAAAGGAAAAACAAGTTAACTTTGATTTAAATAAAGATTTGGCTCAGTAAACCAACATGGAGCCAGTGAATTCACCCCAAACTTATGGGATCTGAGTATAAATCTCAAGTTGGGATCTGCTAGCTCTGATTATGATTATCATTTATATATATAGCACCATCATATCCATAGAGCTGTACAATGGGTAGACAAGACATAAGTAGTACATAATATAATAATTTGACTTACAGAAAAATACCCTCTTATGGTTTAATTAGTATTTTCACAAGGTAGTTTCACTGTTCTATTTTTACACTTTTTTTTCTTACTGCACAAATAAAAAAATATAGATCAGCAAAATATTTTATTTTTATTTTATAAATAATGGATAATTTAAAATATATATTTAAAATAAAACCACATATTATATTTTTTAAATGTTACATTTTATGAATGCAAAATATTTGACAGCAGTCATCTATTCCTAATATATTGCAAAATGTCCAGAATAAAATTCGGTTCTTATGAACAAAGAGAGATAGTAGATATAATAATTGCAAACATATTAACTCAGTAAGATATTAAACACATATATTTGTAAAAAGCCAAGGAATTGCTATAATTATGATTAAACACACACACATATATATATATTTACTATTATAGACAATGCATTGGAAGCTAAGGACAGAACTCTTTGTCTTTATCACATCAGGGTCTCTGAGGTGAAATAACTATAATAAAAAGTATAATCTCCACCTCTCAGTCCGAAGCTTAAATGGATTTGGTTTTATAATACGGGGGGGGGGGGACCTTAATACGATGAGTTAACTAAATGTCAATTCTGCAAATAAAATCTATAAATGAATGCATAAAACATCTTAAATTATCAAATAAGTACCGAAATGCTACACTGAATATTATAATAGTATAGAA
This sequence comes from Spea bombifrons, assembly GCF_027358695.1. Classification (NCBI taxonomy): domain Eukaryota; kingdom Metazoa; phylum Chordata; class Amphibia; order Anura; family Pelobatidae; genus Spea; species Spea bombifrons. The sequence goes on along the minus strand of NC_071088.1, from coordinate 71,016,209 downwards.
TAATAATGACAACAAACATCAACAAACCTTCTTGATCCGGCCTTGTAATAAACAAATGTTATTGCTTCAGACGCATGCTCCGTATAGCAACTTCCTGTCATAGGACCAGACCGTATTAAAGAAAGAAAAAAGTGAAGTCATGACGCGGCCATATTGGTAATGGCGGAAGCTGGAAAGTGGCCATATTGGTAAAGGAACGCAAAAACGAAAGTGAAGGCGTGTTATTGTATTGTCAGACATTGTATGAATTGAACTAACGCCAATGCAGGGTAAAGTACAGGATTAGTAGGTTGATGATGAAATATTCTACTTATTGTTAGAAAGAAGACAAATATCTATGGGGTACGGAGCTGTACAGAATAATATAACTCCCTAGCGTCCCCGTTTAAGAGAATCAGGCCCTATTTGGGATCCATTCCATATCCCTCTAGCTTTTTTCTCTCCTACTCAGAACATTTGCCGGTTATGAGCATATCACGATGTTCTACAGATCCAAAAGACTCGATTTTATGTATAGAAACAACAGAACTTGGTTTAAAATGTGAATTGTGTAAATAAAGTGCACATTGTTTCTAATAAATGCATTACGAATTACCGTACATAGAAATCTACCAATGGGCCATAAAGCCCCATCTCTAGCGAACACAAAATGCTCTTTTCATATTTATTCTTATACAAAATATGCATTATAGCCGAGAGGTCCCTTTACATTTTGATGTTGTTCACCTTGCAAACACACTGCCTCTGGCACTGACTTATGAGACCCCTGTACATGAGCATAAAGTGCTCAGTGGGAATGCCTTCCTGCCACTGATTGGCTGCCTCAATTGGCGTTCTGCAATTCTGGAGCTGCAGCTTCTCCTTAAAGTATTTTTTTTATTTGTAAGTTTGACAAATGCATAAAAATGTACTTGCAGGATTTGTTTTATTATTTTAATTTGTATTTATGGTGCATCCTATGTTATGAATACAAGCATTTAATAATACTAATAATTTATTGTATGGCACTATAAGGTTACAAACCATTTAAAGTTCATAACCATTGATTTCCATTAAGTGTAAGGGGATTCTTCTGTGTAGTCCTCAGTTTAGGGCAAGGGCCAACTTTCATCCCCCCGTACATTCCTGCAAGAGACCCATTGGTTCCTTTCCTAGGTAAATTATGTTTTTTATTTGTTCATCTGATATATAACTTTATACAGGTAAAGATTTGTTTACATTCACAGCCATGTCACTTATAATAAATACATGCTAAAACTACAATAAATGCAGAATGTTTTAACATTTTCAATGCCAGCCACAGTGCTAACCACACTGTATATTCATTTTCTTGTGACTAGAAAAGACAGACATCTTTTTTGTGTAGAGGAACGGACAACTGGTTCCTAAGCCGATCCACAGCCATCAGTCATGCATATTCAACTGGCCAGCATGGGACCCCCCCATGAAAAAGTAAGACACACAGGCACAGAAAAATTATATAAAAGTTTATTTTTTTTCAAACAAACGTATGAAATATTTACTTTGTTGTTTACAATTTCTATATATTTTCAAATTACTGTGGAAAAAAAGATTTCCCCCCCCCCCCGAGGGGTCCTGCAGCATTTGCTCTCAGATAGGTACCTATGAACAGCTTAACTTATTAAGCTATTTCTTATGAGGTCTGTTGGTTTAATTGTTAAGGTCTCTATAGGTCAACTGTAAGTGGTTTATAAGGGCTGTAGCAAAAAGTGTAAAAAAAAAAAAAAATGCCCAAACCTTCAAGTGGCAACTTTTTTTTATTTTTTTTTTTATTATAAATTGTGAGGGTAGATAAGCATACCCAAGCTATGTTTCAACGCGGACATTACTATAAAGCAATAATAATTTCCAAGGAACAATAAAAAGTTATTAAAACATAGCAGATATTATCAGATAATATTCAGAAGTTGAAGGGCAACAGCTAGAGACTGGAGTATGACGCCAAACAATCCAATGTATCCATAAGCTCCTTTAAGCCTCTTCTCTGGGTCTGTAATTATAGAAATGAGGTTAAAATCATACTTCATAGTGAATATAATAATATAATATACATGTAGAAATATTTAGTGCGGATGATGTGCTATGAATAGAAAGGGCTTTATACCAATATCATTTTGTACATTATATTTGTTTGCCTGGTGGGCTGGTGCAGCATGCAACTGGTGATGCCCGACCGCATACTATGTTAGCATAAAAATTTAATGTGTGGCCGCACTTATGTCTTCAGGTGGCCCTGATTTATGATGAAGCAGTAAGTAGAGATATAGGATGAGTTCAGCTAATAAGTTTGGCTAGTATAATATGGAGATAAGAGCCTTTTAAATGTTTTATTTATTTTTACACAAATATGATCACTATAGATTTAAACACCAAACTAACAGAGCACTTTTATGCAAATATAGCATAAGGGTTGTATAGACATGTTAGATTTGGGCATAGGATTAAGAGTTATTTGGAAATGACAATTAATATGTAAACTTTGATCAATACCAAATTATGCTTATCATTTATCTGCCATGGCCATGGACAAATAACAGCTGCATGTTTTCATACCTCCAGTGTAATATCCCCAGGCATAGGAAAAGCGGCTTGTCACCCAAATCACTCCAAGAACAGAAGCAGATAACTGAGGGAGATGAAATATGGAGTTACTGCGTCTGTGGTCGCATTACATACACACATTGTGTATATATACACACATACAGTATATAAACAAAATATAAAGCCAGTTTTAAACCATTTTTGCAAGTAAGAGTCTTAGTTGATGGATGCATATTATATGACATTACAGGCTAAATAGAGAACATGTTTTATTCAGTTCATATACAATGCACGTATGGGTTATATAAGCGGTCTTTGCATAGCGCACCTATAGCAATGAAATGCTAACAGTGTCTCCCTTTGTGTATTTCAGCTATAGCTTCCAGCCATATGTGGAATGTTTATTTCAATAACAAAGAATACCAGTTACCCCTAATCTATTAGCTTTACCTCTCGCTAAAAAAGGTCCTCCATAAAGCGCATGACAACTGAGCCTGATTCTAAGCATCTTTAAAACAGGAGTGTCTATATATTTAAGATTAAAAAAGGGGGGGGGTTAACCCCCCCGTATGTTAGTCTGTTCAAGAATAATTCTCTTTTCAGTATTCCTCAACAGATCTAGAGGATAATGAATGCTGTATTTAGGATATATTTCACTGGAATTTATATTTGAGATTGATTATAACTATGCAAGAAAAAAAATAAATAAATAAAAAAGAAGATCAAGGGAAACTTGAATAGAGGTAAACAGAAAAGCAGGGGGTGAAAACACACACGCGAATTATTTATACTGTGCCGTCTTGCTCTCATATTGAGACTCACAATGCAGGGTGTTTACTTACTGGGAAAGCAAGGCCAGCAATCAGCTGGAAGAGTATCCACACAGGGTACACTTCCAGAGTATTCTGATGTGCCCTCTGGATACAGTTAAAAATGTTGTCTTTGTCCGAGTACATCTGTGGATACTGCAATGAGAAGAAAAAATTAAAATGCAGCTCATAAGAAATATATACAAGCGAACTTAAGGCATGTTACGGAAAAACCCACTGGGGAAAAGTAGTAGTTTTGCCTGGTGCAGCCGGGAAAAACGTGCATGTACTTAAAACAGTAAGCACTGGAAGGTGTAAGATCTGGTATGGTTTGTTGTCCGAATTTCAAACAGAGCGGGCGATATGTACGGTACATAAATGACCCAAAGAATTTTCTTTAAATATGTTCATTAAAACTTTTTTGTTCTAAGAATGTTTAATTAAGAACAAGGAGTCCTGGGGGTGACGGTAATGTACCCACAGAGCCCTGATCTCAACGTCATCAAGTCTGTCTGGGATTACATGAAGCAAAATAATAAACAGAAGAACTGTGCTTAGTTCTCCAAGACGTTTGTGACAACCGTACCTGCCGAGTCCCTTAAAAAAAACTGTGTGCAAGAATACTTAGAAGAATTGAAGGTCACACGAAATATTGATTTCTCTTTATTTTTATCTTCTGTTTACACACTTTGCATTTTGTTATATGATTAAAAAAATATTTTTTTATTTTTTTTTAAAAGCATTCTTACTTTAGAGTATTTTTTCCATGCCTGCCTAAAGCTTTTTCTCAGTACAGTACAAACACACGCATAGTTTTAGATTATATACATATGTTTTTTCCGGTTCACTCGTAGTTCTTGTTAACCTAGTTTTTGAGTTTGGTAAGTTACATTACGATATATGACTGGGTAAAAGGTGAATATATGTGACAGTTTGTGTTCAGTCAGCATGACTTGCAAGTTTGTACAAGAAAATAAGGGGCAGAATATAGGAGTGAATGGATGTGTTAAGGAAATACAGGAGTGGCCATTGCTACAGGAATCTGGTTACTCAGGTTTCTTATGATGTATTCTAAACAACACCCCCCAAGAGAAAATAAGTGTTCATTCACTCTATGGGATTTATTGCATTCTTCAAAAAAAAAAAATGTCATAAATGCTGAGTAAGTCGGGATTAGGTTCACAGGCAAATAAAAAGATATAATAAATGAAAAGCCTGCAGATAAGTGCATTTCACATGATACAGAATACAATTTGACGTGCCAAATAGTTATAAAATGTGAGCCTATTAACTTGTGAGGTTAGCGGGTACACGAATATAAGGCCACCCAACAGAATACATGGATAACCTTATATGCTATCTTGAATTAAATATAATATTTTATACATATTCGTTTCCGTTAGAAATTGGCTAGAAGAAGTTCACTTAAATGGTTAGTTTTGCTTTAATAGGGCATACTAGCTGAGTCCTCCCTTTGAATGATTGCGTGGTCCCTTAGCAAATGCATGGAGGGATTCCGCACAATTCCCCACAGAACTTGCCCCTTTCCGCAACACCAAGTTTCCTGGCCTGCAGGAGGAGATCTGTTGTGCTGAAACCTTACCAGGGAGGAGCTGTTGCACTGCAGCTCTGCTGCTGCACTTTCTACTAAAAGTCATTCATTTTTTGTTTTTCATATAGGTTTAGCAAACTCATTCTTTTTTTCCCCCAGGAGGCCGCCTTGGATATTGGAATATCCTTTTAAGTCTGGAAAAAATGTCACACTAATACTTCATAGGATTAGGTGATGCCCAACATTTTTTTTTTTTTTTTTATCATTTGGGGGCCTGTGTGAGGATGCCAGATTTTTTTTTTGTTATTCACTATGGCCCTGTACTGAATAACACAACATTTAAAGAGCATAAAATGTACTCTGAATCTTTGAATTAAGAAAGGGGATTGATTGTGTGTATTCTGAGAACATTATAACAGTGGTATCATAAAATGCATTATTAAGAGGATTTAATTGCTCCCTAAATTTCTCTTTTTAGAACAATAATGAACACAGAAGCAGCAGGAATTTTGTTTTATAAATTAAATTGAGCATATATAATACATAATCTGCTTTTTTGCATCAGAGCGATTTAGAGCAGTGGGCATAAAAATAGCATTTTTAATCACCTTTACTGTGCATTTCTAGAAAAAGGCACTCAATTTAGAAAATACTTTTTTTTTAGGGGAAATTTAATAATTCATTTGAAGATGCACTGAATCATCTAGGGGGGAAAAAAGCTCTCACTACACCAATTTCTGTATAAATAATACTAAATGAATCTTGACTATTGGAGACAGCTGAAAAATCCATTCTGGTCACTATGTAGCAGAACCACTTGTGCTCTAGAAAACATGGTGCTTAGCTACATTGTGTCTGCAGAACATTAGGCTTACACAACAACTCCCATTTTGCATAACCCCTGTGCAAGTTCTGAAAAAGGTTGCAATATTATTCCATATAAATACATTTTTTAAATAAATAGCCCAGAAGACCATCCATGTGCCTTGAATCATTCGGATGATTGCAAAGAACATGAAATGAATCCGTGTCATCTGTGCATTTCATGTTCACAGAGCTGCCTGCAGTTACAATACCTTAATTCCATACTTCTTCCTTGCCCTTCCCACGCTTATCCCGAGATACATTATCATGACGTAGCTGTAGAAGAAGGTCAAAATCACATAGGCGAAGTTCTGTGGCAAGATCTCTTGTATGGTCCCGGCCATGTTTAAACTAATTGTAGGAGTCCACACACCCTGTGAGCTCCGAATCACTCCTGCTTCTCTACAATGCTGGCTCTAGGCGTCTATGTTTATATGAGTAGGAGGAGCATCTGTTAGATAGAGATTGGACAACCAGGCTGCATAGGGTTACTAACCAGTTATAACATACTAGTCCAAGTGCTATCTAACCTAAACCAGCCCCTTTTAACTACTACACTTCGTCTTAGAAAACAGTACTCTTCTACTTTCTATTCCTTACCCCAAATTACAATTAAGTATTGCATTTGCTCTAGGTATATATATATATATATATATATATATATATATATATATATATATATATATATTGAGAAACATATTTTTGTATTTAATATAGTATTATGATGTTTGTAAGATGCATAGCGACATTAGAAGGCTTAATGCCCCACAACAGGAGCCAGTGGTTTACTGCATATATAGGGCAAGCAATGATCATTCATAAGTAATGTATTCCTTGTTTGAATGATACAGCACGATAATGGGCTTCTACCAAATACGGTGTTGTGTAGTGTTATTTTTTTTCAATTAATAAAATAATGACATGAAGTGATGCTCTTCATGAAAATTTAAATGTAGACTTTCTACTTTAAACTCTGTATGGTGTTTCACTCTGACACTATATGCTGACAGATAATTAATTGGAGATTGATCAATTTTGGATACAATTATGTATGTATATATATATAAATATACACATATATACACACACAAAAACCAAAGAAATATAGAAATAAAATAACACCATATAATATATAATTAAACTTTGCAGTAGAGAAAATACAAATCCTAAATACCTAAAAAAAAAATCAATATATATCAATAAAAACATAACAATAAATGGAAAAACACCTTACACACAAAAAGCATTTTTGCTTGGCCAGGCTAAACCCAGGAAGTGTAGATCAAGAATCTGACCTTTTAATTACATTTTATATAAGGCTGGGCTATACTACACACTGATCAAACTGCAGTAAAGGTTCATAAAACACATTTTTTCACAGTTTCACCTATAATAAATATATATGGCTACTCGAGAAAAAAGAAAATCAAAAGCAATATATGCTGATTGTAAACCTCATATGCCCAAGATTTTAATCTACTTTGGCAATTATTAGCCTTAATGTATCACTGTTTCCAAACCAGATACCGTATTGGCTCGAATATAGGCCGCACTTTTTTCCCCCACTTTAAGTTTTTAAAGTGGGGGTGCGGCCTATATTCGGGCTCCAGCGCCCGACGCCCGGGACATGCAGTCCCGGGCGCCGGGCAGGCAGCGGGGTTAAGATACAGATCCCCCGCAGCGGTGCAGGGGACCTGCATCCTACTGTCTGATACTCAGACAGCCTCCCCTGCCAGCACTTCCCACGGGGGGGGGTGCCGGCACGGGAGGTTATCTAAGCGTTTTACCTCTGCCCACCCCCGACTTACCGGAGCAGACTCCCGGCTGTCTTGCGGGGCCGGCGGGAGACATTTACGCAATACGCGCATGCAACTTCCGGTACCGGTACCGGAAGTTGCATACGCGTATTGCGTAGATGTCCCTCGCCGGCCCCGCAAGACACCCGGGAGTCTGCTCCGGTAAGTCGAGGAGGGGGGGGCAGAGGAGGACAGCGGCAGCGTATCGCGGGGAGGGAGGACAGCGGCAGCGTATCGCGGGAAGGGAGGACAGCGGCAGCGTATCGCGGGGAGGGAGGACAGCGGCAGCGTATCGCGGGGAGGGAGGACAGCGGCAGCGTATCGCGGGGAGGGAGGACAGCGGCAGCGTATCTCGGGGAGGGAGGACAGTGGCAGCATATCTCGGGGGGGGGGGACAGAGTGGCAGCATGTTTTTTTTGGTGCTTTTTTAAAGAAAAAAAACTTTTTCTTTAAAAAAGCACCAAACTTTTAGGGTGCGGCCTATATACGGGGGCGGCCTATATCCGAGCCAATACGGTATTTTTCAAATTTGCACTGTAAAAAATATTTGTGAAAATAACTGTAGAATGACATCAAAATTGTGTAAATTGAAAAACAATAGAACTGTGTTAAATTTACAGGAATATTCTGAAAAACCAAAAATACAATTGTAAAATCCAGAACCACATACAACCTTTACCCACCATAACTTATGTAATGGTATTTCTCCTGCTACCCCAAGCCTCAATAATTAAGCCAGTATCACAACCTCAGCTGTCCATGAGTGGTGATCTGGCTAATGCACCTCTTAACTGAGTTTTGTCTAAAGGCTGTCTTGTACAGTGGGCAATTACTTTCTAGGGATTCATGTATAAAGTGGATATAGAGGCAAAAGGTGATAATTGTTGACCTTATTTGTATGTGCCTACCCAGAGTCCTTTGTGGTTGTGGCAGCACCATGAGATTTCTGAGGGAAAAACAAGCCTTCTGGCTTGTCTGGTGTCTGTAGGCGAGTGTTGGATTTACCCGTTTAAATGTATTTTTTTGTACTTTGCAACAGTTTTAAACTTTAAAATCTACCTTTTCAAACTGTAAAACAACAGGAAAAATATGTTTGATTTACCAGTTTAAAATGTATTTTTTGTAAATTACAACAGTTTTAAATTGTACTATTTACTATTACAAACTGTAAAGTTATTTATATTTTTAATGTATTTTCTACAGATTTATTCTGGCAACCACAGCTGCCAGTTTTTTCTGTAAAAATTAACAGAATTTGTTTTACAGTGTGGTGTGTTGGATACTATTCTGAATAGAACTCACCATTTAGCAAAACAGCTCTTTAATGTGTTTGCGTGCTTTAATCACCACCAGCTATATAAAGCCACCTGAAAACATTAAATTGTAGAAGTATATATGACCCGCTATATTAAAAAAAAAAGCTGCAGATAATTCTAGGAAGAACAGAAGATTTAGGTTTCTTTGGACATGGCTTATTATTTTTTCTTTGTGAAGAAAAAATTATATAGCTTGCAAAACATTCAAAGGTTGTTTAAAGATGATTAAGCAGCATGTCCCAAAGGCTTAGTAGATAACGGTTAAACAACCCGGTATTTACACAGACCAATGGAAGCAAAGGTTACCTTTATAACATAGAAAATAAGGAAAAGTTGAAAATGGGATTGAGGACACAGGTTAAAACAAGATTTGGATTAGTAACATAGTAACATAGTTCATAAGGTTGAAAAAAGACCAAAGTCCATCAAGTTCAACCTATATACATATTGTGTCCCTACTGTGTTGATCCAGAGGAAGGAAAAAAACCCTTATGAAGCAGATGCCAATTGCCCCATACCAGGGGGAAAATTCCTTCCCGACTCCAAATATGGCAATAAGAATAAATCCCTGGATCAACGTTCTGTCCCTATTAATCTAATATCCATAACTTGTAATATTATTGCTTTCAAGAAACACGTCCAGGCTCCTTTTAAACTCTTTTATTGAGTTTACCATTACCACTTCCTCTGGCAGAGAGTTCCATAGTCTCACCGCTCTTACTGTAAAGAACCCCCGTCTGTGCTGGTGTAGAAACCTTCTTTCCTCTAGCCGTAGAGGATGTCCCCTTGTTATAGATACAGTCCTGGGTATAAATAGGTCCTGGGAGTGATCTCTGTACTGTCCCCTTATATATTTATACATAGTTATTAAGTCCCCCCTAAACCGTCTTTTTTCCAAACTAAATAATCCTAATTCTGATAATCTTTCTGGGTACTGTAGTCCTTCCATTCCATTGAACCCTCTCCAGCTCCACTATATCTTTCTTGTACACTGGTGCCCAGTACTGTACACAGTATTCCATGTGAGGTCTGACTAGTGACTTGTACAATGGTAGAATTATTTCTTTGTCGTGGGCATCTATGCCCCTTTTGATGCACCCCGTGATTTTATTTGCCTTAGCAGCAGCTGCCTGACACTGGTCGCTACAGGTAAATTTACTGTTAACCAAGACTCCTAAGTCCTTTTCCATGTCAGTCGTCCCCATTGTTTTCCCATTTAATACATATTCCCAGCCTGGATTTTTCTTCCCCATGTGCATAACCTTACATTTATCTGTGTTGAACCTCATCTGCCACGTCCCAGCCCAAGCCTCCAACCTATGCAGATCCATTTGTAATCGTGCACTGTCCTCTATTGTGTTAACCACGTTACAGAGCTTAGTATCATCTGCAAAGATTGATACTTTACTATACAATCCCTCTACAAGGTCATTGATAAATATATTAAAAAGAATAGGACCCAAAACTGACCCCTGTGGAACCCCACTAGTAACAGTCACCCACTCAGAGTATGTACCATTAATAACCACCCTCTGTTTCCTATCACTGAGCCAGTTACTTACCCACATACACACATTCTCCCCCAGGCCAAGCATTCTCATTTTATGTACCAGCCTTTTATGTGGCACCGTGTCAAATGCTTTGGAAAAATCAAGATATATGACATCCAGCGATTCACCCAGATCTAGTCTTGAGCTCCCCTCCTCATAAAAGCTGATCAGGTTAGTTTGCTGATATGGAGTCATACATTTATTTTCATTGAGATACTCCAAAATAGCATCTTTTAGGAAACCCTCAAACAGTTTACATACAACAGAAGTTAAACTAACAGGCCTATAATTCCCCGGGTCACTTTTTGTCCCCTTTTTGAATATTGGCACAACATTTGCTATGCGCCAGTCCTGGGGAACAGACCCTGTCACTATAGAGTCCTTGAATATTAGAAATAGGGGTCTGTCTATTACATTACTTAACTCCCTTAGTATTAAAATGGTAAATAGTGTGAAAGTTAGAAATGAGGAAGAAATGAGTAGCAAGCGACATCATCAAAAGGCATAGCATCATTCTGTTGTTGAAAGGCCCTTTTTTGAATCTCTTCGTAAACAGATATGCATCCTCAGCTCAATTAATGATCGAGGATTTATTGGTTATCACTGGTAAGGTTACAAAGTCGCTTATTGGTAAAGAGGGATGGATAGCCCTGCACAACTTGGCAAGAATACCTGGATCATGGGAAAAAGTGAAATACCTATTAATATCCACTAACAGGACCCCAGCATCACCCCTTATGCTATCTGCTAAGCCCAGTGGCATCTCCAGCTTTCATATTTAGGGGGGGCACATGGGGGGCAGGGACCAAAGTAGGGGGGCCAATTATAAAACGGTACATATACACTATATATATATATATATATATATATATATATATATATATATATATATATATCGTATTTGCCCTAATATAGGCCGCACTTTCCCCCCCACTTTAAGTCTTCGGGGTTTAGCGCAGGAATGCGCAATTCGTACCGCCCGATGCCCGGGACATGCAGTTCCGGGCGACAGGTGGCAGTGTAAGGATACAAATCCCCCGCAGTGCTGCAGGGGACCCGGATCCTACTCTCCGATATGCTCAAACAGCCTCCCCTGTCAGCACTTCCCACGGGGGAAGTGCCGGCACGGGAGATTGTCTAAGCGCACGTCTGCTCGATGTGCTTTAACAATATCCCTTGCCAGGACTTCCCACGGGGGTGGTGCCGGCAAGGGAGATTGTCAAAGCACATTATGCAGACGTGCCGGCAGTGGAGGTTGTTTATGCTTGCATCGCCGCAGCCGGTGAACGTCTGCGCGATGCGCTTTCACCGATAGTTGCCCACGCGTATCGCGCAGATGAGTGACAGCATATCTGAGGGACAGACTGGCAGCATATCTCGGGGGGGGCAGAGTGACAGCATATCTTGGGGAGCAGAGTGGCAGCATATCTCAGGGAGCAGAGTGGCAGCATATCTGGGGGGCAGAGTAACATATCTGCTGGGGCAGAGTGACATATCTGCTGGAGCAGAGTGACATATCTGGGTGCAGAGGGGCATATCTCCCTCCCTTCTGCCCTATCTACCCCCTCTCCCTCCCTATCTACTTCTTCTCACTCCCTATCTACCCCTCCTCACTTCCTACCCTCTCCCCCCTTTGAAGTTCACTTACCTTGTAGAAGTCCAGCGATGGGATCATGAGGCCTCTGTCTCCCTGTTCTGCCGAGGCACGCGCGGCTTCACTGATGAGCGCGACCAAGGCAGAGACCTCACGGAGAAGAGTGAGAGGCGCCAAACAGTAGTTCCTCAGGGTCCACTCGGCGCCTCTCTCTCCTCCGCATCTATTACAAAAAAAAAGATGGTGTTTCAATTGGGGGGCACACTGGGGGGCACAGCATGATGTAGGGGGGCCATGGCCCCCTCTGCCGACGTCACTGCTCATGATTTAGTGGTCTCTTGTGATCATGAATGCTGACATACCACACATATGTAGTATCTATGTGCTCAGGAGAAATGTTAAATTTTTAATTTGTGTTTTCTTACTTCATTCTGGGTAACCCAACGTAAAACATATATCCAAAAACGTGCCTGGCATGTAAAAAGGTAGACCACAAAGATTACTGTGTGCTACCTAGAAAGCTAAGTAGGATGTCTTTAAAATCCTCAAGGTGCTTTTAGGGAATATATTGTTTTATGAGGTTAAATTGGAAGGTGCTGGTGTGGAATTAGCTGCACGAGACAGGCCAATATGTTCTTAATGAGATTTCCTGTGCTGCCTAGTTTTTGAAAATAATAGACAGCAGTTTTATATGGTTCAATTGAAATGAGATACAGGCCCAGTAAAGTAATCTGAGAAAAGGCCAAATTTAAGAAATGCAATGTGCATGTTCCAATTTTGACCCCACAACATTTGAGAAACGTGACTTAGCCTACACATGCATCTGGGGGATGTGAAAAATGTTTTCTTTTTTGTTTCATCAATTTTGAAAGATATTGGTATCCAATCAGCTACATGGGACAGGCCAATATGTCGCTAATCAGATTCCCAATGCTGTCTAGTTTTTGGATGGGGTTAAATGGAAATGTAGGACCTCTAGTGTGTCTTAAATGAGACATGACAAAATTCCAGGTTTGAGAACTGAAATGGCATTTTACAGTTTTGACCCCACAACATTTAAGAAACATGACCTACTCATGCATGTGGGGTATTGCTGTACTAGAGAGGAGGGGTGAATACAAATCAAGATTATTATTTTTTGCTCTTTCACAAATCATTTTCTGTTAAATCCCAAACTGTGTGCTAGCCACCCTCTGAAACTAGTCTCCCGGCAGGAAGACTGGTTTCCTAAGATGTGTGCTACCCACCAGGTATTCAACCACACTTTGCCAGAAAGTTTATTAATTCGTATTTTTTACAATTATGCATGTGTTCCTTTGTATGTACCAAATATGTTTCTTGGGAGGTTGTTTCTTTCTTGGCCAAATGCTGGCATTTACCTGTTGAAATGTAAGCTCCTTTGTCCTGATCCCCTTCCCCTCTGGCATCCTGCAAGCCATTTTTCACCTGTCTCTTTCCTATCTTGTAGCTCTTCTGTTACATCCTAAACTGTGTGCTAGCCAGCTTCTGAAACCAAGCACTCAGTTACCCCTCCCTCTATTCATTTTACTTATACATCCTCCTTTTGTTTCTGTTACCCTTACTAATCCCGTAGATTGTAAGGTGATGAGCCAGGCCCTCAAATGCCCACTGTTCCTGCCAGGAACTTTGTGTAAAAGTACCATAAGGCTAGGTGGCAGGCTCATAGGTAGGGTTCTGTATGTGTTAACCCCTTAAGGACTGGGCTTCATTTTTCTTTTTGTACTCTTTGGCACTGAGGCAGTTTTAACACTTGTGCTCATGTTTAGCTGTAATTTTCTCCTCATCCATTTAGTGTACCCACACAAGTTATATGTTGTTTTTTTCAGGACAAGATGGGCTTTCTTCAGATAATTTACTATAGAAAAATAAAACATGATGTAAATGTGAATAAAAAACACCTTTTATGAATTTTATTTGAAAGATCTTTTACTCATCTACTCATCTTTTACTCATCTACAAGTAAAAAAACTGAAATAGATTCTACTATTTGTCCTGAATTTAGAAATACCCAATGTTGTTTTTTGTAAGTTATAGTAGCGTTTTACAATTTCCAAACCTTTTATTTCCAAGTTTGGTTCCTGCCTCCATTTCCTCTTTGGAACTTCTTTGATGCCAGTTAAGCCAATTTATCCCCATCAAACCATGTATTTTTGAAAACTAGACACTCCAAGGTATTTCAAATGCTGGTAATTTAACCGTTTCCATGCACTAATTATACAACCACACTTTGTCAAACTTTGTAATGTATACAAATTGTACTTTAGTTATAAACATACAGGTCCTGGTATGTGCTACTGTCAAACAACTCCCCAATATGTGTTCAGCAACATATCCTGAGTAAAGTGATACTCCACATGCATAGGTTTGTGAGGTTGTGTGAGGGCTAAAAGGTAACATTTGTGACATGCGTAATTCACTGTTTCAATTTGGAATTTTGACATCCGGTCAAAATTTTTTTGTACCCAACTTTCAGAAGGGGCAGGCTACAAGAAAGCTTGGCCTTTCTCCAAAAAGGGATTTGATCTAGCCAGTAGCGTACCTAGCGGGGGGCGGGGGGGGCGGTGCGCACCGGGTGCCGCTCATCAGGGGGGTGCCAACTTGCCGGCACCCGGCACCCCTCCAGAGACGGACAGTAATGTCCGCCGCAGGCTCGCAAGGGAGCGGTATCGGAGGTCTTTAACAGACCACCGGCTCCCTTGAGTGATTTTAAGCCGGTTCAAGGATCTCCCTTGAACCCGGCTTAAAATCACTCAAGGGAGCCGGAGGTCTGTTAAAGACCTCCGATACCGCTCCCTTGCGATCTGCACGGCAACAGCTGTTGTGCGCCGGGGCTTGTTGTCAGATCCCGGCGCACAACACTGAAGCCGCGCCCACCGCTGTCCGTGCCCTCTGACCCGGAAGAAGACAGAAGAATTGAAGAAGAAGAAGAGGAGAGAAGAGCAGGAAAAAGAGGCTGTAAGGAGAAAAGAGGAAAGGTAGGAAAGCATACAGTGAGAGTGGATTGGTGTATGTGTGTGGATTGGTATGTGTGTGTGGATTGGTATGTGTGTGTGGATTGGTATGTGTGTGTGGATTGGTATGTGTGTGTGGATTGGTGTATATGTGTGGATTGGTGTATATGTGTGGATTGGTGTATGTGTGTGGATTGGTGTATGTGTGTGGATTGGTGTATGTGTGTGGATTGGTGTATGTGTGTGGATTGGTGTATGTGTGTGTGGATTGGTGGATATGTGTGGATTGGTGTATATGTGTGGATTGGTGTATGTGTGTGGATTGGTGTATGTGTGTGGATTGGTGTATGTGTGTGGATTGGTGTATGTGTGTGAATTGGTGTATGTGTGGATTAGTGTATGTGTGGATTAGTATATGTGTGGATTGGTATGTGTGTGGATTGGTATGTGTGGATTAGTGTATGTGTGTGGATTGGTATGTGTGGATTAGTGTATGTGTGTGGATTGGTATGTGTGTGTGGATTGGTGTATGTGTGGATTAGTATATGTGTGGATTGGTATGTGTGTGTATTGGTATGTGTGTGGATTGGTGTATGTGTGTGTGGATTGGTGTATGTGTGTGTGGATTGGTGTATGTGTGTGTGGATGTGTGTGGATTGGTGTATGTGTGTGTGGATTGGTGTATGTGTGTGTGGATGTGTGTGGATTGGTATGTGTGTGTGGATTGGTGTATGTGTGTGTGGATGTGTGTGGATTGGTATGTGTGTGTGTGTGGATTGGTGTATGTGTGTGGATTGGTGTATGTGTGTGGATTGGTGTATGTGTGTGGATTGGTGTATGTGTGTGTGGATTGGTATGTGTGTGTGGATTGGTATGTGTGTGTGGATTGGTATGTGTGTGTGGATTGGTATGTGTGTGGATTAGTATATGTGTGTGGATTGGTATGTGTTTGTGGATTGGTGTATGTGTGTGGATTGGTATGTGTTTGTGGATTGGTATGCGTGTGGATTGGTATGCGTGTGGATTGGTATGCGTGTGAGAGTGATGGGTGTTATGCTGTACCATTTCCAATGTATTTTTCATTATATAATTATGCTCTAAAGTACATCATAACTCCCATCACTCTATACTGTTCCATGCACAGTTCCTTGCACCCCCACCGCAGGACTCCTGAAAGGTAAGTGAACTTCAAAGAGGGAGAGGGTAGATAGTTAGGAGGAGTAGATAGGGAGAAGGGAGTGAGAAGGGGTAGATAGGGCAGAAGGGAGCGAGAAGGGGTAGATAGGGCAATCATACTCCTATCATGCCAAGTCTGCGAGTGCCTCCTGGAATCTGGGTATGCCTGGGCATGATAGGAATGTGATTGCTGTTAACAATTATATATATATATATATATATATATATATATTGTTATTTAATGTTTTGTCCTATTTTGGTGTGTTACTTACTTTAAATTTAAATAAAAGTGTTATATTTTTTATGGTGTGTGTGTGGGGGGGTCATATTCAGTTTCGGCCAGGTAGTTTTAAAGTGTGTGTGTGTGGGGGGGTGCCACATACAGGATCCGCTCCGGGTGCCAAATACTCTAGGTACGCCCCTGGATCTAGCACCATTAAGCAAACCCTTAGCCACAGAACAGACACAGGGGACACTGGTCAGTGCAAATAAAGGCTCATAAAAATGGTGCAGGAACAAAAAAATTAAAAATTGGCAGCTGTGTGGTACAGCTTGAAGCAGTTACCAATGCAGAGTGCAGGTTTTCCAGTGCAATCTGGACAGTAGAACGTGGTGTCCTTTCTTTGCCCCTGCTGTAGCATACCCTGTATCTTTTTGGGGGATTCTGCTGTAGGAGGAATTCTAAAAATAAAATGGGTAGCCCCAATTTGGTTAGACTCCATTGCAACCTTCTTGTACCAGGCCTTTATCTTCCTCATTATGAGGTAGGACTGTAGGAGCTGATCTCACAGATCGACCCCACCCATGTTCTTGTTATAGGCCCTGATGCACACTGGCTTTCTAGTGACCCCAGCACTGCCACGGAGAGAAACATCCACAGTTCTCTCATCGTGGATGGTGCTCAGCATGCACACTTCTTTTCTGTCCATGAACTTCAATGTCAAGACCTCCACTTGACATAGAGCTGAGGTCTCCCCCTTTCGTAGTCAGGATCATGCCAGTTGTTGTGGGAAACCCACGCGGTTCTTTCTTATAGTACCGCAAGCTACCGTGTCAAAACAACACAGCAGCTTGAACAATGGGACGCTTTTATAAAAGTTGTCACCATACAAGTGGTAGCCTTTGTTTATAAGGGAGAATATTAGATCCCAAACAATCTTGGCACTGGTTCCCAGATGCTCTGGGCAACCTGGAGGGTCAAGGTATACCCAGCCTCGCTCTCGCAGAGCTTATACAATTTTACTCCATACCTGGAGGGTTTGGAGGGAATACACTGCTTGAATCCCAATATTTCTTTATACTTCATCAGGGATTCATCCACGCAGATATTCCTTCCAGGTATATAAGCCTCTGCAAACCTGAGAACGAGATGGGTAATCAAGGGGCGGATTTTATACAGCCTGTCAAACTGGGGGCACAGGCTGTTATCGCTAAAATGCATGAAATGAAGGACCATTTCATACCTTCTACCCATCGACTGGGTGTAAATGGGGGTACTAAGGATGGGGCTGGTGCTCCAATAGAAGCGGATGGAGGTCTTTTTTATAATTTCCATTAGCATACTTAATGCCCAGAATTTAAGAAATTCTTGCACATCAATGGTGGTCCATGGCTGCTTTGCAAAATAAGAGTCAGGGCTAGCAGCACGGTACTGCTGGGCATAAAGGTTGGATTGGGAGACAATGTTTCACAAGACATCTTCTCTCCAAAAAATTTGCACAAACTACAATGGAGTAAATCATGTAAAATCAATATTGATGCCAGGAATTGCAGTAAAAGGAAGGAATAGTTGGCTTATACCTATTATGTGCTACCCACTCCTCGGGTGCACTGCCACCACTACTTGTGTAAGTAGAGTAAGAAAAAATATCCTACTGCTATGGGATCAATCCCTAAGCAATGATTTACAGCAAAGGAGGGGTTAATGGCAGCTAAAAATAATATAAAATAAGCCCTGAAAAAATGTGGCTAAAAATAAGTGCACAAACAGCAAAAAAGTGCTGATGTGCAATATCACTGCCTATGCCAGGGGCGTCCAACATGCGGCCCGCGTGAGATCGGCAGCCAGGATCACAAGCTCTGCCGCTTACTTGTGGGAAGGTCTATTCTCTGCTCCAGTCCTGTCTCCTCTGTGGGGAGAACGAGGGAGGCTGCACCCCCTGCTGAAGTCTGTGAGCGGCATCGAGAGCTGTAGTAGGTAAGGGGGTGGGGGAGGTTGTTTGAATGAATATGCCTGTGAGGGAATGAATGTGTGAATGAATGAGTATATGAATGAATGAGTGTGTGATAGCATGGATGTGTAAGTGCTGGAACCTAGGCATGATGGGACTGTGATTGCTGTTAGCAATCACATTCCTATCATGCTAAGTCAGCCAGTACATGCTGAAACCTGGCTAGCTGCCTCCCTTGTGTATTGATGCTGCCAGCAGTATGGGGTCTGCACTTACAGCCACCCTGTACCAGCATGTACTGGCTGACTTGGCATGATAGGAGTGTGATTGCTAACAGCAATCTGCTAACAGCAATCACAGTCCCATCATCAGGTTCCAGCATTTATTGGTTGCCTGGGTATAAAAAGAGTGTGTTTGCTATTAGCAATCACACTCCTATCATGCCAAGTCAGCCAGTACATGCTGAAACCTGGCTAGCTGCCTCCCTTGTGTATTGATGCTGCTAGCAGTATGGGGTCTGCACTTACAGCCACCCTGTACCAGCATGTACTGGCTGACTTGGCATGATAGGAGTGTGATTGCTTACAGCAATCTGCTGTTAGCAATAACACTCCTATCATGCCAAGTCATATTGTTGATTTTTTTGTCCAATTGTGGTGTGTTACTTTTAATAAAAGTGTGGTTACACACAAAAATTGGACAAAAATTACTGGTACAATGCCCAGCCAACCAGTACATACTGGAATCTGGGTATGCCTGAGATTGCTGTTAACAATCATAATATATCATTTTTTTGTACAATTTTGGTGTGCAACTTACTTTTATTAAAAGTATGTGGGGGGTCATTTTCAGTTTTGGCTAAGTGAACCCTGAATTTTCGGTTTTGGTCCAGAATTTTCATTTCGGTGTATCCCTAAAATAAATAGAACTATTTTATTTTTACTTATCCAAAATCCTGAATTTGTAGTCACAAAACTTTCTAGGCCCAGAATTCAGTGAGAGGAAAAGTAAAGGTTTTGTGTCATTTACTTTATTTTAATCTACATATTTTATTAAAGGCCATATTTTCACACAGTGAAAAATGAGTGCGGCCCACACGTATACAAGTCTGATGAAGTGGCCCACTGCAGAAAAAACTTGGACACCCCTGGCCTATGCAGTGATCAACAGTAAAGAAGGGGTTAAAATAAAAAGAGGGGTTCTTATAAGAGCCTTTGTGGGGACCTTTTTTATAATATTTTTATAAAAGTATACCTGTTTTACCACACGATTTGTCTCTCACCCTCACTAAAAGCAAGTGATGAAGGGAGGCAGATCTTTACCGGTCAAAGGCAATGTACTGGGCAAATCTAGATCACTCTGAGTGATCGTAAGGCTTGGGGTGTCAATCACTGGATGCCGATGAGTGACTAAAGCATTTTGTAATTGCTTCTGAGGCTATTTCCATATGGCCATACCTGGGAGCTTCTGGACTTCGGCTATCTGGAGCCTTCCCTTGAAGGACGCGGCCAGGACTGCCCACTGACGTCAGGTATTTAAATGGAAAATAGGCGGGTAGCGGGGTCTTGACATCCCTACAGGGGATATCCTGTCCTCCGATGAGGCACAGACGCTGCAATCTCTAGGCATGTCTGTGAGGACCTGCATAGAGATCACAGTGTGATCGGTGCAGGGGGATCGCGGGTTATTCATTTAAAATAAAAATAATTAAAAAAATCATTAAAATAATATAAATAATAAAAAATTAAGTGAGCTAAGTGATGTCATTGTGACATCATTGGCATTAATAACATGTTCAAGAGGTCCCTAAGAGGACCTCTATTTAAAAAAATATATATATTGTGACAAACCCTATAGCATGAGGGCCATACATGTCACTTTTAGGGGTCCTAAGCACAGTCCTCTAGGGCTATCAGAGTCAGGAACAGCTGCTTTGAACAAAACAGCGCTTTAGTTTAACCGCTTAAACCCCAAAAACCAAATCATAAAAAGAAAACCTAGCTCCCAATTGGAGCCCTGTCTAACTGAACTATGCTGGTCCACACTGACCAGCCTAATCACCCACTATCTCAACCTCCCAGCCAGACCCAGCTACGCCAGGCTCTGGAAAACCTCCCCCAGACAACACACAAAATGTCCAGGCAGGTATTGCCTCACTTGGCTCAGGGATGGTCCTCTTGTGCAGGGCCTCTCCTTGCCCTGGGAGCTCAGGGGAACTTCCTCTTCCCCCAACAGTCTCTCTGAGTATCAGGCTCCAGGGGTTTTTAATGTCCAGCACCTGTGCCTGATGCCGACGCCATAGGAATCCTGGACCGGATCCTGCAGATTTCTTGCCTTCTGGAAAACCTGGTGTGGAATTTCCACAGAATGGGTGAATGGAGCATTGGCCCACCCTGCTCTCCAATTGCTCCACCCCAGGGACTCATTGTTGATAGCACCTGTACCCAAATGCCAAAATAAGCATCTCCCTGGGGTTTACACCGTCACAATATATATAAAAAATACAAAAAATAAAAAATTATTTATAAAAAAGATAATAAAAATGTTTTAAAAAAACTTACATCCTATTGCCCTAGCACATCTACCGAGTATAACCCTCCTGCCCCCGTTCACAACCCCTAAACCCGTTAAGCCATAATCATAACAATGCTACAAAAAATGTACACCTTATAGTATGTTCCCTATAATGGCTGGGAAACTATGGAAAATCTATATAAATTAGGTATTTCTGAAATCAGGACACCTGAATTGATAAACTTAGAGGGGATTTTCCCTCACTTTATGAGGATTCAGAAGATTTTAAAAAAAATTAGGTGTTTTTTTTCAAAACAGTATAGTTCACATGGGTACATATTCGCAGGAAAAGAAAATAATCGCTGAACTGACATAGCGCAAAAATAGCAAAATTGAGGTACCAAAAACCCCTGGGATTGAAGGTGTTAATATAGATTTGTTATGCATGTTTTAACTACCTCATTTAAATTGTACAGAGATGTGTAATTTCTTACCATCTAATAAACAAAAGATAATATAATATACACTCTCAAGAAAACAAGGTGCAACTGCAAATTTGCTTTTTTTTTGTTACAGACGGTGTTGGTGTGGAATAGGCCCCTAATCAAATTCCCTGTGCTGTCTAGTTATTGAAAATACCGTATTTGCCCGAATATAGGCCGCACTTTTCCTCCCACTTTAAGTCTTTAAAGTGGGGGTATGGCCTATATTCGGGGTTTAGCGCAGGAATGCCCAATTCGTATCACCCGACGCCCGGGACATGCAGTTCCGGGCGCCAGGCAGGCAGCAGGGTTAGGATACAGATCCCCCGCAGCGCTGCAGACGACCTGCATCCTACTCTCTGATACGCTGAGACAGCCTCCCCTGCCAGCAGACGTAAACAACCTCCGCTGGTATGTCTGCTCCATGTGCTTTAACAATCTCCCTCGCCGGGACTTCCCACGGGGGGGGAGTGCCGGCAAGGGAGATTTTTAAAGCACATCGTGCAGATGTGCCAGCAGCAGAGGTTGTTCATACTCGCATCACCGCAGCCGGTGAACGTCTGCGCGATGTACGTTAACAATCTTCCTTGCCGGCACTTTCCACAGCAGAAGTGCCAGCACCGGAAGTTTTCCACGCATATCGCCCAAATATCTAGGGAGCAGAGTGGCAGCATATTTCGGGGGGCAGCTTATCTGGAGGGGGGGCAGAGTGGCAGCATATCTCGGGAGAACAGAGTGACGGCATATCTCGGGGGAGCAGAGTGGCAGCATATGTGGGGGAGCCGAGTGGCAGCATATCTGGGGGAGTGGAGTGGCAGCATATCTGGGGGAGCGGAGTGGCAGCATATCTGGGGGAGTAGAGTGGCAGCATATCTGGGGGAGCAGAGTGGCAGCATATCTGGGGGAGCAGAGTGGCAGCATATCTGGGGGAGCAGAGTGGCAGCATAATTTTTTTTTTAAAATACAGTGAGTTAGAATACTGTTTTACTGTTCCACTAATGTGTATTTTTTCTAAAAATCTAAATTTTTCTTTAAAAAAAAGCCAATACGGTATATACCCATGCATGTGGGGTATTCCTGTACCCAAGTGTTCACATGCCTCTAGTAAAATACAAAAAACCTTTTTCTAGCTGCTATTCGGGCCCAACTCCCAGCATAACTTTTTAAAAGATCTTGTTTAGAAACAGCAATACACATCATTCCTATTTTACCTTGCATTTACCAAAATAAATTAAATTTCCAGGCAAATGAGGTGTTACCAAAATAAGGACAAACACCTAAATGCATTTAGGAGGTAATTTGCACTGGCTATTTATTTAGCACAAACATGGCCGGTCCTGAAGGGGTTAATAACGAAAGTTACAGAGAAAAAAAATATATTTTTTTTTTAGAGAGAACCGGTGGATACCCTAACAGCAAATTAAGCAGTGCTTTACACAGGTTACGTGTACAATAAGCACAAACCGAAAAGGGGTAAACCTGCACTGACAAGGTTTCAATACATATTATTATTATTATTATTATTATTATTATTACCACCACCACGACCACGACCAACTTTAATAACAAAGCCCGCCCTATTTCTTCTAAGATCCAGATTCCAGAATGTTCTTCTCATACCCCCAACGCTCCACCCTTCAGATGCAATTAAGAGATTAACTACCATATCAACCAATTACAGTTGGCTACGCCCTCCTTTTCTACCAGTGAGCGTTCACCTCGCTCCGCCTCCTTGGTGAGCTTCTGTTTGAGTAAAGTGTTCGGGAAAATTCCATCGCCCCAGTTAGTTGACTGTAGATCGCCGAGGAGATTGTTTTCCTTATTTGTTTTCTTGGGTTTTCGTCGCGCAATTTCCGAAATGACTCGGACCGTCGGGTTAGATATTTCGGAGTCGGGTTTTGTCCCCTCGAACCGCGGGTATGTATTTAGATGCGTAAGTCTGTTTTTTTCTCGCTGAGGCATTTTTTTTAATAACGTTTATTTTAGTGGTAAAATGCTTTTACTGTCGGTTTTATCATGGTTGGAATGGCTAAAGAGGTAAAATAATGTATGGGGTGCACCTACGTAGGCGTTCCCGTCATCTTGTTTTCATGTTTCTCAAACCCGCATATACTTTATACGGTGTTTTCTGTGGTTAAAAAAAGCGGAAAGTGGAGTGAGGCATTTTTGACATGTCAAATGACTTAATCGTGAACTTCGTTGAATGTCTTCATGAGCTTCGGTGGTGTGTTGTGTAATGCGGCTCTGATCTACTGTCATTTTTCCTCTTGTCTGCATGGGGTTAGCTGACAGCTGGCTGTTGTGTAATGGCGGACGGAAGCAGTGTCCGCCATTTCGTGCACAGTCAGGCCGATTTCTTTGCTTGGCTTCAAATGTTCCCCAATTGAGAGAGGAGGAGTTGATTTGTGTGGTAAACTGCGTTTAGCACGGAAACAATCTAGTACCATCTTAAAGGTGATATTTTTTCCTAAAGTTAATGCGTGTTAATTCCATATTAACGTAAATATGCTGAGTTCTTATCCTAAATTAAAACGGCTGAGAGCTTCAACCTCTCTGCTGGACGCAGTCTGCATATCAATTCAGTACTTACACAAACGTATTCAGAATTAAGTTTACTTATGAAAAGTAGTTTGATTTCATTGTCTAATGTTTTTTTTTCTTTCCTCGTAGAAACGATGCTGATGTAGAGTTGATTATGCAGAACCAACAAAGCTATAGTGAGAAAATAAATGGTGAGTACAGGGGATGTACAACACTTATTTTTTGGGAGCAACTGCTGCAGTTGTTAATAATCCAGACGTTGTATTGTGAGACCCTTGACTTCTTAAAAGCTGTTAATCACCAAAATGGAGATTTTAAAGCGACTGTGGTATTTCTTTAAAATGCCGTGGCTATTCTGCGTCAGAATTTAAAGTAGTTTCTCTAATTTTAAGGACCCAGTTAGAAAGGTTTAGGATCCTAGAATGCTAAGAGTAAATAGACTACAAATTAGAAAGTCATGGCTATTTATGTTTTTCTTTTAATTTTGATCATTTTCTTACTGTCATCCTTTTATTTGCCTTGTCCTCTTCAGCTTGCTAGTGTACTGTCTGAAATTCCTAACATTCAACATTAAAAGTTTTGGTTTTCTCTCCTCAGTGGACAAAGACAAAAGCAGTGGTGCCTTTGCGAATGAGGCAAAGCGTCGAACCAGTGAAATGACCAATTTTATGGATGATCTCACCTTAAGTTCTCCAAAAGATAGAAAGTCTCGCTCAAGATCTAAAACGCATTCCAGCAAGCAGAAGTCAACCTCCAGATCCTCTTCACGTAGCTCTGAGTCAGATTCCAGCTCTTCACGATCAAGGTCAAGGAGTTGGAGCAGGTCACGTTCTCGTGACAGAAAATATAGACATAAGAGATCAAGACGTTCACAATCGTATTCAAGAAGCCACTCCAGGTCTTATTCCAGGAGCCGCTCCAGGTCTTACTCTAGAAGCCGCTCCAGGTCCTATAGCCCTCGTCAGAGAAAAAGATATTCTTCTGCTTACAGAAGGTACTACCGTTCGCCACCTCGGTACAGATCACGTAGCAGATCACATTCTCGACTGGGGTCATATCGCAGAAGCTGTCGTTCAAGGAGCCGCTCAAGGTCTCGTGGCAGAAGGTACTATGGCTTTGTAAGGCGGCCTTACTCTCCTACATTCAGAAGCTGGAGGAGCAGATCAAGAACCAGATCCCGCAGCAGGACCCCGCTCAGATTAAGTGAAAAGGGTATGTCACTTCCCCAAATCATGTGTGGTGTTTACAAAGTGTGGACTGTTTGTACAAAAAAACCCCACCTTTATAACAGTGGAAGCAACCACCTTAGTTTGAGTCTGCGTTGTTACCCTTCCTAGTAATGTTTGATTTAAATTCATCAAAGGGAGAGGTCAGTGTAGTTGTGGTGTAACTCCACAACTTTCTGTGAAGATATTTATGTACATATGTTCTTGCCTATCGCATTTACCATATTGCAGGTTTGTCTCCCTAGTGGATGTGTTTAATTTCCTTTTTTCCCCCTCAGAAAAGCTGCAGCTGTTGGAAATTGCCAAAATGAATGCTTCCAAGGCGCTAGGAAAAGAGGTGGAGCTTCCAGAGAGTCTCAAGGACTTACAGAAGCATTCAGAGGTATGTTAACTAATTTAAGACTGTTGATGTCAAAACAGGTAATAGTTGCTAGGTTTACTATATCTCTGTTAATCTCCTAATGTATCAGTCTTGCATGTTCTATAACAGGTTATGCTGTGTAAGCCAATTTCATAAAAAGCTTGAGTTGGGAGAATCTCTAGTAGAGCAGGTCTCCCCTCCTACATTGTAGATGGAAAGAACTTTATTGCTAAGCAAGGATTGTGTGCTGCACTGTTCCTTAAGGAGCCCCATTACATAAGTTATGGTGGGTAAAGGTGATGGAAACCTTTCCACTTAAATTTAAGGGGTAGTAGAAGTATTAAGCACTCCATGTATAAAGTGGATATAGAGGCAAAGGTGATAATTGTTAACCTTATTTGCATGCGCCTACCCAGAATCCCTTGTGGTTGTGGCAGCACCATGAGATTTCTGAGGGAAATGCAAGCCGTCTGGCTTGTTCTTAAGCAGTCGGATCCGCTTTGCCTCCCTGCATGGGATGTTAACGCTGGCTGCTAGTAAATTTTAAGTCTGTTTTATCAAAGGGAATTACCTTGGCAACAGTTGAAAGTGCATTTGTTTTCCTACACTTCATTACAAAATGTAATTTTGCCCCTGATTATTGTAAAATTGATTCTTCAAACAATCAATATCTAGCACCAAATGATTATCCACAGCTAGGTAAATGTGCTGGGGTGTATATATAAAATGTTGTGTAGCTATCAATGATCTCAATGATCATGTGTATCATGCATAATAGCACTGAAATTGCCATTCAACAATGGCCAGAGAGCTCCTGGTGTTCTTCCTCTATTGTTGATGAGTTAGTCTCCTAGTGGTGTCTAACCAACTGCTAAATGTAAATAGGACCAGCTTTTTGTCTAAAGCTAACCTGGTTGTTTAAGCAACTGGATCTCAAATTATCCAAATGTAAATACTAGCGGAACTCACTTGTGCTTTAAATCTGACCTAAAAAGCAGTGGTGCAGGAATGAAATTCGTATTAACACACAACTGAAAATGCAGCTAAGTGTGCAGTTTAAATGCTTTATTTCTGTTTTCATAGAAATGGATGTGAACTCCAGCCTTTGAGGATAAGAAGCAGGTGGTAATGTTTTGATTGTGTATAGGTATTCTTGATTTTTGGTATAAACTAAGCACCCAGTTTTGGGTAGTCCTACTAACAGACACCAGGTAAACAGTAGATGGTGTCTGGATTACTAACTTTTTTTTTTTTATTTTTGTATTTTTTCCTTGGAGCGTGCTCTAAAAACAAAACGCACAAAGCAAATGTGCGTTCTTATGCTACTTTGTATCTGTTGCATGCTGGAAACAGTAGTGAGGTAAACCTAGATGATCCAGAACTAAATTTAAAGCCACTTTTTCCTCCTTGTGGGGTTTTCATTTTTACGGATAGGTAGATAGATATCTATTATAAAAAAAAAAAAGGCAAATAAAGCTGGAGATGTTTTGGAAACGGTACAGGTAATCATGATTTATTAACTTAACTATGTTCCAGATGTTTGACTGTGATGAAGAAGAGGCCTGCAACCATGCAGATAAGTTAACAATGCTGCTGAAATGGTGCCTTTGGTCTTACCTATAACAAGTCATTAGCAAAGTCTACCTTGCTCATTTATTGTCATCAATTCTTTATGTATACCATGGTTGTTTGCTGCATAAAACTCAATTAAATGGTACATAGGCAGTTCATTTTTAAGTGGTTCAATCTCCTTAAAGGGGAAATCCCCCCATTTTGTGAGTAATATAATGGCGCTGAGTCTCAAATCATCCAGAGACCTAATAGTCTCCTGAAAGTAACCTACAATATTACATTGTTGGCAGCCTCCAGTTAAAGGAAAGGCATATAAAAGAAATGTTGTAATTGGGTAATGCAAGCCTATGCTACCCCCACCACCCCACGGGACTTCCTCTTTAAGGTATCTTGTAGTGAAGCAATGAAAACTGAGATAAATTTGCTGTTTGTAACTTGTTCAATGCAGCTGTGAAGAGGTGAAACTGTTCCAAGTTAAGAACTACTTAAGGGTAAATATGCGTTTTATTTCATGTTTAAAACAGTGCAGTCCTAGAACTAGACATCCATTTTTTTTATTAAAAAAAGTGATTTTTCATTCCTCATTTTTCAAAAAAAAATCCACTTAAGAAAGAAGCTTGCTTTTAACTTATCGGTTCCTCTGTTTTGCAGCATTCTGAGGATGTGAAAAGAAGCCAAAGTGACAGGTCTCATTCCAAGAGTCGCAGTTCTAGCCATGCTGTAAGTTGTGAAATTATGAATGCATAAGAATGGTTAACTTGCTCCCCCCCTCTTGCAGCATTAAATTGTGATGATTAAACTTAAGACAGTGTTCATAGCAATACTTTGGCCATGTGCAACTCAATTGAACAACTATTCTGGTGAGGTTCCCCACCCCGTTCTCTTAAATTTTATGATGTTACTCTTATTATGGTGTTTACTGATGAGAATCCTATATATCGCTGTCAAGACTTACAATTTTTTTCTTTTGTGTACACAGGTTGATGCGGCCAAAACTGAAAAGAGCATAGAGACTGGCAAAGAACAAAAACTTGAAGTTAAACATAAAAGTCCATACATGCTGTGGCGTCCCGTGACAAATGAGGCTAAATCATTCTCTAATAGCTTGTCACCCAAACGTGCACATACCAGCAGAGTGCGGTGATGTGTTTTCTGTTTTGTTTTTTTATATATGGACTGGTTGGAAACTTAAGAGTGAAAACTCTGTAAGGAAGCTAAAACGTCTAATGACTTAAGCATAGCATTCAGGTATTTTGTAACAGATCATTATGATGTAAAAGCAAATGAAACTTAGTTATTTAGTAAATGTTTTTGTAAAAAAAACAAAAAAAAAAACGTTGACATTGAATAATAGGTTTTATTTTTCAGATGTGGCAATACACCTGATGGGACACCAGAATGCAGGTGGGAATGCTCTGTAAATAGTTGTACAGATAATTATATATATTTTTTGTCTACAGGTGTGAGGTAATTTCAAGTATATAACAAATTAAGCATAAACTTTTGTTCCCCAATCATGGGCATCATGCTCAATCATTGAGTTTTCTTTGTTTTGCATTCTACAATTTCTGCCTGTGTACTGTTATTACCAGCAAATTTCTATGTTTGTCAATAAAGGTTGAAACATAATTTCTTGTCATTTCATTTCGGGGTGGCATTATTATAATTTTTTTTTTTTGGACATGGATTTGAAAGGGTAACAGAGGAAACAAAAGCTAGAATTTCAGACTAGTTTAGTAATTGGAATTTTACTGCAATATATTACTTGGATCACAAAGAACTCATGTGCAATGCACTGGCTATGTGGCGTATGTTGGAATATAAATGAGTAACATAAATGCATATCAAAGGAAAACGCATAGTTCCAGTTCTGGATTTATAACTTTGAGGTGCCAGTTCCTTTGCAATTTTGATGAGTGCTGTTTGCAGTGACAAGGCCAGCAATGCTGCAAGTGTAGGAAACGCCAATTAATACTTTCGCAATGTTGCCACCGTGGGTGATGGGAAGTAAGCACCTTTATAAACAGGCTGTACTACATTCTATGGTTTTTGGATACTTCTCACTGTGGCTTTGCTTATGAAGCAGGTTCTTTTTGGCTGAAAATTTTCAAACAAAATTTGAGCCAATCAACAGCAATTTCTAAATGCTGAATAAAATGGAAAGTGGTGGCAGATAAGAACCGTTCAGCCCACCTAAGTCTGCTCAACGTATGAATATTTCCCTTAGTCACTGGTCTTATATCTAGCTTAGCCTTATGCCTATCCAATGCTTGCTTAAACGCTTCCACTGCATTAACATCTACAACTTCTAGAAGATTATTCGATGCATCTACTGCTCTTTCAGTAAAGTAATATTTCTTGATGTTACTTATAAACCTTTACCCCCTACCGGCTTATGACTATGTCCTCTCCTTGTGGCAGTGTTTTCCCTTTTAAATAAACTCTCCGTTTATCTTGTTGATTCCCTTTTAAGTATTTAAATGTTTCTATCATATTCCCCCTGTCAAATCTTCTAGACTATATATGTTAAGATCCTTTAACCTTTCCTGGTAAGCGTTTTCCTGTAAAACAAGAACCCTTTTAGTAGCCTTTCTCTGAATTTTGTCCGACGTGTCTATATCCTGGAGATACGGTCTCTGGTACTGTGCACAATACTCCAATAGAGTTCTCACCGGTGCTCTGTACAACTGCATGAGCTCTTCCCTTTTCCTACTGCTAATACCACTCCCTATACAACCAAGCATTCTGCTAGCATTTCCTGATGCTCTATTGCATTGTCTACCTACCTTTTAAATCCTCCGAAGTAATCACCCCTAAATCCTTTTCCTCACAAGTTGAAGTTAGGACAGTATCAAATATCGTGTACTCTGTTCTTGGGTTTTTATGCCCTAGGTGCATTACTTTGCATTTGTCTACAGTAAATGCTAGTTGCCACAGCTCTGACCATTTTTCCAGTTTAAAGTATTTGCTTTCCTTTGTTTTCATCTTTAAAAACTGAACATAAATATTCATTGAGGCCATCAGCTAGACCTTTAGCCTCTTCTACATACCTTTCTGTTTTTAATCTAACTACTCATTGTTTTACTTTATTTTTTTCACTAAAAGATGTTTATCTCCTTTACTCTGGGCAATTTTCTCTGTGTGTGCTTTTGGCAGCTCTTAAAATTTGCTTTGTCTCTTTCTGCCTCCTCTTATAGATCTGTCTACTTTCCTCACTTTGGGTTTTTTGTATTTACAAAATGCTAACTTATTAGCAAGTGAGTTGTGGATGGGTATTCCAGCATGACTGTGACCCACAACACACGGCCAAGGCAACAAAGTGGATGAAGAATAAGCACATTAAGGTCCTGGAGCGGACCTTAATCCCATGGAGGGAGCTGAAGGTTCAAGTTGCCAAATGTCAGCTTAGGAACCTTAACCCCTTAATGACAATTGATGGTCTGGGCACATCACCCGAAAACAAAGGGTTAACGACAACTGATGTACCAGGACGTCGACCTCGAGGCATTCAGCAACACCGCGATTGGCACTAGGGGCCGTGTCTGGCCCCTCACCGGGGTGTCAACGTCCGCCATATGCTGTATGACGGCGGACGCCCGTTTTAAATGTGTTTAGGAGGCGATAAACTATCACCTCTAAACTTCAATGGTGTTGTTAAAATGCCTCGATCACGAGGCATTCAGCAACACCAAACACTCACCCCAGAACGGGCTGTGACCGCTCCGGAGAGTGGTCCCAACCGCCACTGCTAGTGACTTCGCCAACCGCCCTGTAAAAAAACAAAACAATAAAGTTGATAAAGTTTGCTAGATGGTCTACAGACCCTCTAGAGAACTCTGGCTCCACTTGCAGGTTCAATACAGGTAATGCATTCAGCCATGCAAGTCAATGGAGCCCAGCTTTCTAATCACAGTGTGATTAGTAAAAATAAATGAAAAAATAAAGTGTTTTTAAAAAAAAAGTAAAAAAATGTAAAAAAAATAAAATATATATATATATATATATAAGCAGTGTTCCCTCTAAGCTGTGCGCGCGCACATAGCATTTTTAGAGAGCGCACACGTCCAAAAATTGTGCGCACAACAGTTTTTCCCAATAAAAAAAAATATATAATACTTTATGTGGCGCGGATATTGTGCGCACAAAAGTTTGGCTCTGGGAAAAATTTTGCACAAGAGAAATTTTCTGCGCACGCCACCTGAGAAAAATTAGATGGAACATTGTATATAAGTAAAATATATAAAAAAATATATTTTTGTGAGCAAGTCCTAAAATAAGCACATTAGCTTAAAACATTCTCGCATGGAAAGAGTTAAAATACTGGCATATTAAATGCCCATGGGTTCAACAATGTCCCAATTAACACAGGGGAGAAGGATGGCCGCACATCTAATTTCCAATTAGAAAAATGCACACTTCCCAAATGTGGCCTTTTAGTTCCCCCAAAAATGATAAATCCATGCATGTGGAGTATCACTGTACTCGAGGAGGCGTGGCTACCTAGCAACCAAGATGGATGCGTAGTCCTTGAGCTCCCATAAGCTTTTTTTTTTTTTTTTTTTACACTGAAAATGGGCAAGCACAACAAACTCGCTGGCGGTTCCAAGACCCCAGTGACCAAGGAGAAATCTTTACTTGCCTCGGTACACTCTTATTTTCATGGCGTATCTGACCAAGACTCCCGTGATTCCTTCCTGGACCAGGCCTCATCACTGGTGGACCATGTGACGACCATGTCGGTTGAAAATGTTCAGGATCCTCCGAGTACCCATTCTGCTGATTCCCTGTGGCAAGACAGGATCAATGCTTTACCTACCAAAGACGACCTAATCGATATCATTGAAAAAGCGACGCACGGCATCCAGACTAGTCTTACTGAACTTTGCTCGGATATCCGCCATATTGGGGACCGCGTGGTGCACTTGGAGGACAGACACCCACAGGTCTGCTCCACTGTTGACTTTCTATCCTCTCAAATGCTTCGTCAAGCTGAACTTCTCACTCAACTTACACGAAAAGTCGACGATCTGGACAACCGCAGTAGACGGAATAATCTACGCGTTCGAGGGATCCCTGAGTCAGTCGCCCAAGTGGGTATCATCCCGACACTGCAGGCTATCTTCAACGAGATTCTATAACGTCCGTGGGGAGATACCACACCTATTCTGTTTGATAGAGCTCATCGGGCTCTGAGACAGAAACCTAAGGACTCTCCCTCCTAGAGACATTATTTGTAGCTTACAGGACTATCCCACGAAAGCAGCCGTTTTGCAGAAATACAGAGACATGGATCCTGTGCAATGGGACTCACGCCCTATATCAATCTACCAGGACCTATCTCCTGCCACTTTGCAAGCTAGAAGAGTGCTTAAGCCACTTACGCATGCTCTCCGCGCCGCCCGTATCCCGCATCAATGGTCATTTCCATTTGCCCTGATCGTGAGGAGGGATTCCACCACCTCCAGGCAAGCCTCTGAAATCCCTTCCTTCACTCAGGCTCTGGGTCTCCCTGAGATCGCGGTTGAAAACTGGGAACCTGCCTTTACTCCTCCGAGCAAGCTGTTGGATACTACTGACGCCTGGTCGCCAAGACCTCAACGCCGCAAGAGGAATCAGCATTTTTATACACCGGTCTCCTGAGATGGCAAGGTTTTCCTTCTTTCGTTCATTTGGTTCATTTACTCGGCCCCCTGCAGACGTCGCCATATCCCACCCTGGTCAAGAAGATGCTTTTCTGTCCACCACACCTGCCTGTCAGGGTGACTACCGGCTTACCTGCGGAGCTCCTCGCAGAAGATATCGCCGGTTGCGGCAACTGCCACCTTTCACGCACACTCCGATTACACGACGAACTTCTTCACAGAACGACTCTTGACTTCTCTCCAATTTTGGGGACTCATGTCGCAGGGACTGTTATGGCCGCGGTAACTATGCCAGCCTTCTTACATATCAAGTGTGTTTTCTATTTTTTGTTTGCCCTTTTCTACATTTTCCTCCTTTTTGTCTCCACATTCCTTACATTACACTCTACATATTCACCTCGGGCGAGGTGTTTGTGGGCTTATCTTTCGGATTCCTGGTTCTATTGCCTGTTGCAGTAATTTCTGCGATAGGTTCTGAGCCGCTGCCCTCACCAGAGCTGTCAGGACTCTCCTCCTTATTGGGGTTAAGGTCTGGAAATAGACCTTTGTGTAGGTCATAGTGCTCATTATTCGATGTTTACACATCCAGAGTTCATACCTGTTGTGTTCTCGTATTGTTTTTTGATTTTGGTTAATTGGTTATGTTTAATTTCCTGTCGGCACTTGCTTTGGGTAGGCATGATGTATAGGTTGTCCCTCCAGATGTCCCACAATGTTTCTCAACAAATTTAAGCTTACCTCTTTAAACATACGGGGTCTTAATAAACCTCAACAAAGGCCTAGCCTGTTACATTTTTTACACACTAACAAAACACACATAGCGTTTCTACAAGAGACACATTACAAAGCCTCCAGGGAAATTAAATTATCGAACAACAATTTTACTCTGACATACCTCGCAAGTTCTCCTGACTCTAAGACGAAGGGTGTCGCTATACTGAGTATCATTGTACTCAGGAGATGTTGCTGAACACATATTGGGGTGTCGACATATACCAGGAGCTGTAAATTAATACCTAAAGTAGGTGTGTGGGGAAAAATACACACAAAAATACTACTGCAAAAAATGCTGGTGGTAAAATGTGTGCATGCAAAGAGTTAAAATACCCTGGGGTGTCTAGTTTTCAAAAATATATGGTTTTATAGGGCACAGTGAAATGGCCGCGCTCAAAGATGTACCAAATAGGGCATGGGCAGTGGTCACCAAATGCCAAATTTCAATATTGAAAAATGTGCATGCCCCAAATGTGGCCCTTTCCCCCCCAAACAGCCAGGCCAAACCATTAATGTGGGGTATCGCTGTACTCAGGAGATGTTGCTGAACACATATTGGGGTGTGATATGTTATGATAGTGACATATACCAGAACCTGTTAATTCATACCTGAAGACTGGTGGTAGAATTAGTGCATGGAAAGAGTTAAAATATTAGCATTTGAAATACCCTGGGTGTCTTGTTTTCAAAAATATATGATTTGATGGGGTAAATTGCATTGGCCGGTTTTAAAGATGTTGGGGTGTTGCATGATAGAGACATATACCAGAACCTGTTAATTCATACCTGAAGTAAAATGTGTGTGAAAAAAAAAATGACTACCACAAAGTTTGACAAAGAGTGGTGGTAGAATTAGTGCATGGAAAGAGTTAAAATACCAGCATTTAAAATACCCTGGGGTGTCTAGTTTTCAAAAATATATCTTTTTATAGGGCACACTGAAATGGCCGGGCTCAAAGATGTACCAAATAGGGCATGGGCAGTGGATCACCAAATAAACAATAAAAAACATAAACACATTGGGTATTTCTAAACTCAGGAAGAATAATCTACTTAGGTTTTTTCATTACCTTTTATAGATGAGTAAAAGATTTTTCAAATAAAGGTTATAAAAAGTCATTTTTTCTAAATTTTTCACCATTTTTATACTTTTTTAATAGTAAATAATATGATACAATGTAATCTAAAGAAAGTCCTTCTTGTCCTGAAAAAAACAATATATAACTTGTGTGGGTTCAGTAAACGGGAAAGAAGAAAATTACAGCTAAACACGAGCAGCGCAGAAATATTAAAACGCCCATTGTCACGAAGGGTACAAAAAATAAAATCAGCCATTGTCACGAAGGGGTTAATGACTTGGAGAGTATCTGCAAAGAAGAGTGGGACAAAATCCCTCCTGAGATGTGTGCAAACCTGGTGGCCAACTACAAGAAACGTCTGACCTCTGATTTCCAAGAAGGGTTTTGCCACCAAGTACTAAGTCATGTTTTGCAAAGGGGTTGAATACTTATTTCACTGAGTAAAATGCAAATCAATTTATAACTTATTTGAAATGCGTTATTCTGGATTTTTTGTTATTCTTTCTCTCACTTTTCAAAAACCTACCATTAAGATTATAGACTGATCTGTGATGGAGCGCCGGCGTGACATGACCTTCCGGTACTCCACCATAGGAGGCCCGGCAGAAGTTCCGGGTAGCTGCGGAGACTGTCTGCACGCATTGCAGAGGTGTTCACCGGCTGCCAGAGAGGAGAGCAGACAACCTCCACTGCTACCCAGAACTTCCACTGGGGCTGCTATGATGGAGTGCCAGTGTCACATGACCTTCTGGTGCTCAGTCATAGAAGCCCCGGCCGAGGTGCAGAGGTTGAAAGGCAACCGTAAGTTACAACCAAGGTATGCAGAATACAATCTTTGAACCCACAACACTTCAAACCTTGAAGCAGATGGGCTACAGCAGCAGAAGACCCCCCGGGTGCCACGCCTGTCAGCTAAGAACAGGAAACAGGCTACAAATCGCACAGGCTCACCAAAATTGGACAATGGAAGACTGGAAGAACGTTGCCTGGTCTGATGAGTCTCGACTACAGCTGTGACATTCAGATGGCAGGGTCAGAATTTGGCGTAAACAACATGAAATCATGGATCCATCCTGCCATGTATCAACAGTTCAGGCTGGTGGTGTAATGGTGTGGGGGGCATCTTCAGCCTACCTGAATATTGTTGCTGACCATGTCCATATCTTTATGACCACAGTGTACCGATCTTCTGATGGCTACTTCCAGCAGGATACTGCACCATGTCACAAAGCTCACATCATCTCAAACTGGTTTCTTGAACATAGAAAGTGATGGCAGATAAGAACCATTAGGTCCATCCAGTCTGCACCAACCTCTGAGTACTTTCCTTAGTACCTGCCCTTATCCTATATCTAGCTTGGCCTTATGCCTATCCCATGCTTGCTTAAATGTCTTTACTGTATTAACATCTACCACGCGTCCACTACCCTTTCCGTAAAGTAATATTTCCTGATGTTACCATTAAACCTTTGCCCCTCTAGCTTATGACTTTGTCTATTTCTTGCTGTAGTATTTCTCCTTTTAAATAAACTCTCTTCCTTTATCTTGTTGATTCCCTTTAAGTATATAAATGTTTCTATCATATCCCCCTGTCAGGTCTTTCTTCCAGGCTATATATGTTAAGATCCTTTAACCTGTCCTGGTAAGTGTTATCCTGGAAAACAAGAACCATTTTCATAGCCCTTCTCTGAATGGTCTCCAGTATTGTACACAATACTCCAAGTGAGGTCTCACCAGCGATCTGTACAACGGCATGAGCACTTCCCTCTTTCTACTGCTAATACCTCTCGCTATACAACCAAGCATTCTGCTAGCGTTACCTGCTGCTCTACTGCATTGTCTACCTACCTTTAAATCCTCAGAAATAATTACCCCTAAATCCCTTTCAGCGCACATTGAGGTTAGGACAGTACCAAATTATCTATACTCTGCCCTTGGGTTTTTATGCCCTGGTTACATTACTTTGCATTCATCCACATTAAATGCCAGTTGCCACAGCTCTGACCATGTTTCCAGTTTACCTAAATCATTTGCCATTTTGCTTCTCCCTCCAGGAACATCAACCCTGTTGCAAATTTTTATGTCGTCAGCAAATAGACATACCTTTCCATCAAGACCATCTGCAACATCACTAATAAAAATATTAAAGAGAGTGGGTCCAAGTACAGATCCCTGAGGTATCCCACTGGTAACAAGACCTTGCTCTGAATATGCGCCATTGACTACAACAGCAACCTTCTGTTGTCTGTCAGCCACTCCCTAATACATTCAACAACATTGGGATCTAAACCCAGAGATTGCAGTTTACTGATAAGTCTTCTATTTGGCACGGTGTCAAAGGCCTTACTGAAATCCAGATACGCAATGTCTACTGCACCACCTTGATCAATTACTTTAGTCACCCAATCAAAAAAATCAATGATTCCTTTGGCATGATCTTCCTGAGGTAAACCCATGTTGTTTTTGATCTTGAAACCCATGTGACTTCAGATGTTCAACAATCCTGCCCTTTAACATTGTTTCCATTAATTTCCCTACTACAGATGTAAGACTAACTGGCCTGTAGTTGCGCGACTCCTCCCTACTGCCTTTTTTGT
Organism: Spea bombifrons; assembly: GCF_027358695.1. Lineage (NCBI taxonomy): Eukaryota > Metazoa > Chordata > Amphibia > Anura > Pelobatidae > Spea > Spea bombifrons. Next base: position 70,979,059 of record NC_071088.1, on the reverse strand, counting down.
GAATGGGCACAACATTTGCTAATTTCCAATCCTCTGGAACGACTCCCGTTACCAATAATTTGTTAAATAAATCAGTTAACGGTTTTGCTGGTAAACCACCGAGCTTTTTTAATAACTTGGGGTGTATCTCATCAGGCCCCATCAACTTACTTGTCTTTGCCTTAGACAACTAAAGTAGAACCTCATCACAATGAGTTCTCTGTACTCCAATGGCCTCCACAGTCACCAGATCTTAATCCAACAGATTAGCATCATGGATGAATGTTTTCAGCCCCTTGTAAAAAGTATGCCACGAAAAAGAAGGCAGTTCTGAAGGCAAAAGGGGGCCAACCCAGTACTAGCAAGTTGCACCTAATAAAGTGGCCAGTGAGTGTACATACAGCCACTCTAACACCATAAGCATGGATACATATACACATACCCACTAATACTTTACAAATTACACACACAGCCTCTGGCAGCGTCACAAGGGAGCAGGGAGACAGAGGTCTGAAGAGACCTTGCGTTCCCTTTATTTAGAGCCAAGATCTCCCCAGCCAGTCTTCCTCCTCCAGTGAAGGGCAGTCCAGTCCGCCACAGAGGTGGTGCACCAACGTAGATCTGTGCTCTAGGCTAGCTCCCACCTTGCCTATAGGTTGTGCTGGCCCTGAGCAGAGTAGAGGACAGCAGCTTCAGGTGCCACCCAGTGTGATTTTCACCCACCTCACGCCCCTAATGACACCACTGGAAACCTCCCTTTCCCTCCCCAATGTTGCTCAGGTATAGATCAAATAAACAACACAAGGAAACACATTGCAGTTATAGATCAACTGTATAAGACATACAAAACCTACATTTGCAGTTATAAAGTAAATAAATCACACACGGGAACATAGGATTGCAACTGAATAACACACAATCCCAGCCTTGCAGGTATAGAGCAACTGAAAAATCACATATCTTCTTATCGCGTAGATAAGAAAATAAAGCCTGGAAACCTTAAATTATAGGTATAGATCACCTACAAGATTTGGCCAGATTGAGGAGTTACTCAGTACTCAGACTGCACTCACAGTGGACTCCTCTCAAAGTCCCAGATCTCCTCTCAGTCTGGTGCTCTCAGGAGTCTGAGCGCCAAGAGGTCATGTGACCCCCTACCAGGGATTTGCACGGATATGGTTCATGGCGGAAATTTTCACAGTTGCTGGTTTATTATTTTTTTAAATGTATTTAAAACAGTACTAAATAGTCCTCCTGGGTTCAAATGTGTTAGAGTGACTAAGTTTATACTCTTTAGGCCAGAAACAATAACGGATTGACAAACACATATACACTACCCTTTCAAATGCCTGCCCATAAACATATGACTCTGCCCATGCACACAGGATTGGAGGAATGGACGTGTTATGTCTACCAAGATGTGGACAAAGAAATAAGATTGAAGATAAGGGAGAAGATGAAGAAGGAAGTGGTCAGTAGAGGCGGAAGTGGTTGGCCAAGCATGAGAGAGAGTGTGTGAGAGAGTGCAGACCAACAAATTTAGATCATTTCATGAGGGGTTTGGCCTCATTTCTGGGGCCTTATCCAAATCACAGAATTTACCAAAATTCGATACATTTTCAAGTTGTACAAATCCAAATACACAAGTCTAAAGTGTGGGTATGTGTCTGGGTATGTTATTGTGTGTGTCTGTGGTATGTTAGTGTGTTTGGATGTGTAAGTGTGGGTTTGTGCTAGTGTCAATGTCTGGGTGTGTGTGTTACTTCACCTGAAGAAGAAACATATGAGGTCCTAAAAGCTTATGTGACACAATTTCCATGTTGACTGTGGGACAGTGATCAAGTGAGGGACATAAACTGCACAAAGAGAATGGTAGCCTAAAATCAGGTGCCTTGGTAGGCTTTGATTAAGAAATTTAGCTCTCTGTAAGTAGGGCTGCCACCTTTTTGCTTTTGCAGTCACTCAACGTTGCATCACCCTACGATATTGAGCTTCAGGTTTCTCTGTACAGGTTATCCCTAGCAGTACTACAACACAACTCCCATCATTATACAGTGAGCCATACACAGACTGTGGTACAGCATGACTCCTATCATTATATAGTGATCCAGACACAGAAGGTGGTACAATTGGACTCCCATCATTACATAGTGATCCAAAAACAGACGGTGGTACAGAATGACTCCTATTACTATTTTGTGATCCAGACACAGACGGCGGTACAGCATGACTTCTATCTTTATATAGTGAGCCAGACACAGATGGTGACAGGAGTATGACTCCTAGAAATATATAGTAATTCAGACACTGAGGGTGGTAAGGTATAACTACTAGCATTATATAGTGATCTAGACACAGACAGTGCTATAGCATGACTCCTGTCAATACATAGTGAACCAGACACCAACGGTGATACATCTTGACTCCTATCATTATATAATGAGCCAGGCACCGATGGTGGTACATCATGTCTCCTATTACTATATACTGAGCCAGTCATTTAAGGTGGTACAGCATAGCTCCCATCACTATATACTGACCTTGACACTATAAGTGGTACACCATAACTCCCATCTCCAATCATCACAGTCATAATCATTTTTGTTTGGATTTTGTTTTCTTTTTCACTCTGGCTCACTCTTACCACACAATCTCCCACAGTCTTTTTTCTTTGTCTGCTTCTCCCTGGAATCAGCTCCGTTGACCAGGCCTTCCAAAGCTTTTTGGCATAAGGGTGGACCTTCCGCACACCAAGTATACAGTCTCCCACACATTTCTCTAATACTGGCTTTGCACTGCCGACATTTTACTTATGCCGGCACCAGGTCCAAATTGATTATCGGCTGTGTCTGTAAAATACCGGAGTGGTGAGAAACCTGTCAATAAGTGCCTTGTGGCCCCTGGGACAAATTCAACCTTTGTTAACCAAACTGGTAAGAAAATTGGCAGTTAATTTGCCTGTCCCTTTTCAGTCTGTTGCCCTGAGCATTAATTTAGGTGGTATAGAGGCATTCTGGCCAATTTTGCCTGGTTAAATTAAGTTGACTAAAGCTTATATTAATTTGAGACTTTGGAAATCCTCCACTGATTTAAGGCTGTAATTTGCATGTATTTAAATCTATTAGTGTAATATTTTTTTGGTTCACTAATTCATATTATTATTTTTTTCCCCATTGTTATTTAATTATCTTAATGAATATGTTAAGACATTTGTGCTTTGTAATGTGTCACACACAGTCTCCCACTTTGGCATGTCTTCTTTAATTTATTGGTCGTTTTATAATCATACCTCAAATGGAGAATCCAGATCCCCCGCAGTAGTACCGGCCAGCAGAAGCGCAGACGTTTACCGGCTGCAGTGCTGCAAAAGACCTGGATCCTCCTCTCTGGCAGCCGGTGAACATCTGCACAACCTCCGCTGCTACTCGACTCTTACGCCGGGAATTCTATGACGGAGCACCAGCCTGACATTACCTTCCAGTCCTCAGTCATAGAAGCCCCAGTGGAAGTCCCGGGTAGCAGTGGAGATTGTCTGCATGCATTGCTTGATACCAGGGAGTCTGGAGCATGGAGGACAAGTCTAGGGATGCATTGGTAAATTGGGGGGGCATATAGGGGGTTATAAGGCATGTCTGGGGGCCAGAATGGCAAATGGGGGGTATAAGACATATCAGGGAGGCAGGGTGGTAAATTGGGGGTATTAGGCATATCTGGGGGGGCAGAGTAGAATATAGGGGTATAAGGCATATTGGGGCAGAGTTGCATATAGGTGGGCAAAGTAGCATATGAGGGAGGCAGAGTGGCATGTAGGGGGTATAAGGCATATAAGGGGCACAGAGTGGCATATAAGGGGCACAGAGTGGCATATCAGGGAGGCAGAGTGGCATATAGGGGGTTTAAGGCATATCTGGGGGGCAGAGTAGTAGGCTGTGGGGCCAATGTGCATAACTGGGGGTCAGGTTGGCAAATAAAAGGCAATAAAAACAAACAATGCAGTTTTCTCAATCATAGTTTTTATTAAATATGAAAAAATAGTTTACATGTGAATTAATATTTTCTAATAACACTTTTTCTTATAGGGTAGTTTTTTAATCAGGCTTTTTCTTTTTTTTCTAAATTAATATTCAAATTTTAAGGGGTCATCTTATAATTAGGGTTGTCTTATAATCAAGCAAATACAATAATTTCCACGTGGTAATCTTCGTTATAGTTGACTACAATTTAGTTGAAAGTGGTTGATCCTCTTAACTCTGCACTGTCAGTAATCCCGTGCATTTTAAATGACTACTTGCAAAGCTTTTGTGGGTAATAGGGATCATGGACCAGTTGGGGGCATCTGTGCTCTTGCTGCACAGACCTACACTGCAGCTCCCATGTGATCATCTTACGATAGTGTGTAGCTGAGCTCATTAATTCCATTATGTGAACTTGCGTACTACATCTTTCATTTCCTATTTTCAGCTTTTTTGCTATATTCCCTCTCTCATATAATTATTTTTGTGAACTAATGTATATTCTACGTTGTAGACACAGCTCTCTGACAAAGCACATTTGTACTAGATTTGGGCGCCGGGAAAAAATCTGCGTATTCCACGAATATTCGCCCGTTCCTGTGTTCGGTTCAGGCGAATATTCATGTACATTCTTCGTGTTCGTTGTTTGCCGTTTTTTGTAGAAGGGCTTAATACGGGGTTAACGCAGTACACACTACGCAGCAGCTTTGGCTCCAGGATTTAAAAGGTCCGTACGAGCAACTCTATTGGTCGCGGCACGGGCCTCCCCTGCCATCAACCAATGAAGTGCACTTGATTGGTTGATGGTAGATGAGCCCCCTGCTGGCAACCAATAGAGTCGCTCGTACAGACTTTTAAAACCCTGGTGCTGTAACTTGGTTGGGGGAGACCACCCATCTCCCCGCTTCAGGAGTTAAAGGTCAGTACGAATGACCAATAGAGTCGCTTGCACGGCCCTTTAACTCCTGACGGGGAACTTGGCCTGTCTCCCCGCTCCAAGAGTTAAAGGTCTTTAACTCCTGATGGCGAACCTACGGATTTCCACTCCCGTTAACCCCTGCGATGCTGCATAGATAAGGTAGGCTAGATGGGGAAGGGACCAGGGAGATTAGTACACGAAGATTCTTCGTGTTGTTTGTCTTCGCCGCCATGTTTGTATGTTCGGTATTTGGGCTGAACAACGAAAACGCACCCTTCGTGTTCGTTTTTAATGTTCGCCCGAATACAAATTCACAAGTCTAATTTGTACAAGGCCCTCCTATATTTGTAACTATACTGACAGTGTCACCAGAAAAATGACACTTCAGTCATTGTATGCAATTTAATGCGTATGATAGCAGGGTAGTACTTTTACATTTTTTCTTTGGTCCCACAACTCTCCATGTGCATTTGCCTCTTTCCCCAACTTCCTAGCTCCTTCTGTTGAACACATCTCTTGCTCGCTAAAGCAAATGCTCATTATACTCATTGCTAGCCTGCTTTAGTGTTGGTTTGCACAAGGGGGTCTAACAATGAGAGCACAATTTTGACACTGATTAGGATGGCATGGGACACTGGAGTGGTTGAAGCTGGGGTAGTAATCTAAGAAGAAATTATACAGGTTTCTGCATACAAACACATATAACTATCTGACAAAAGTTATTAAATAATACCTGTTGTCAGCCAAGGAGAATCAGTAACCCAGATACTTGTCAAAGGGGGTTGGTTTGGATGTCTCACAGTGTCAGGTGGATGGACTTTCATCTAGAAACAAAAAATACATTACGTCTGTTATTATGTATCTATAATAATGATTTATTTGTAGACACTTATTTAAAGGTCCTCAAGGGTGGTATACTTTTATGTTATCATTTTTGTTTTGGCACTGTTATTATATACATTAAATTTTTTATTTTTTATTTTCTCTGTGGGGAATTTCTAAGAACGGCACTTGCATTGTTCCTTTTTTTCAGAAGAAGGTGCCCTTAGGAGCACACAGTAGATAAACATCGCCATCTGCTAAATCTTGATAAAAAGTTAAAGTTATCCTAAATAGATTGTTATAGAATCTACATAATGTGTAAGAAAACGTAATATTGCTTATTATAAATAGCAACCCTTTTCATCAACAGTATTCAAATACGTTTTAGTACTTACAAAATTAGTGTTAATAATTAGTGACCCTTGCTGGTTATCTACTGAAAATAGCGCCTATGGCAAGCACTGAAATTGCGCCCCTGTCCAAATATCTAAAACCCATTTATTAGCCCTTGCTGCCCATATATATATAAATATATATATATATATATATTACACCCTGCTGCCAATAGCAGGTATAGATCAACACATTAACACACAAACCCAGCTTTGCATGTATAGATCAATTGAAATTCACTTGTGATCTCAGCACTGAAGGTATATATCAAATAAACAGAATCAGACATACAAATCCTGTATTTGAAGGTATACAATAATAATATATGAAACGTAGCATTGCAGGCATAGATCAAATAAATACATGGAAACAGCATTACAGGTATAAATCAACTGAATATGACATAAAAACCCTGTATTTGCAGGTATACATAAATAATGTATGGAAACATAGCATAGCAGATATGGATCTACAGAATAACACAAAAACCCAGCTTTGCCGGTATAGATCAACTAGAATTCACATAAAAACACGGCATTAAAGGCAGGGCTGGCCCAAGACAAAATGCCCCCCCCCATTATCTACCCTAACTCCCCCCCTCCCCGTACTTACCTTTCAGCAGTTCTGCGGCAAGTCTCCCTGCTCGGTCTCGGTGCCGGCTTGTAATGCTGAGCGCCGGAAATGACGTCATCTTCCGGCGCTCAACATTACAAGCCGGCACCGAGACCAAGCTAGAGGGCTCGCAGAGGAGAGAGAGGGCCCTCTCTTCTCGGCTTTAAAAAAAAAAAAAAGGGCTTGGGGCAAAGTACCGCCCCTTCAAAAGTGCTGCCTGGAGCGGTTGCCCCACTCGGCTCCATTGTCGGGCCGGCCCTGATTAAAGGTATATTTAAAACCCCCTAAATTACAGGCATAGATCGCAGGTTGCACACCCCAAAGCCAGCCCTGGCACCCACACTGCCCACATAGAACCTGACCAGCACCCAGATTACACACATAAGATTTGCCATCTTTGTCCCCAAATAACCCAGCACAAGTCAACTTTGTCCCCAAACAGTCCGGCCTGCGCCATCTTTGTCCCATATACACCCTTGCTGTGCCATCTTGGTCCCCAAGGCTGAAAAATCCTGCTAGTGCCATATTTGCCCTTCCACAATTCTACATCTATGATACACTTTTACAGTCACTCACTAATTCACACTTTCATTCAGACAATTCATCAACACATTAACTCATGCTCTCCCTCATTTAGACAATTCATCCACATATTAACTCATGCTCTCCCTCATTCAGACAATTCATCCACATATTAACTCATGCTCTCCCTCATTCAGACAACTCATCCACATATTAACTTATGCTCTCCCTCAGACAACTCATGCTCTCCCTCATTCAGACAATCCATCCACATATTAACTCATGCTCTCCCTCATTCAGACAACTCATCCACATATTAACTCATGCTCTCCCTCATTCAGACAACTCATCCACATATTAACTCATGCTCTCCCTCAGACAACTCATGCTCTCCCTCATTCAGACAATACATCCACATATTAACTCATGCTCTCCCTCATTCACGCAATGCATCCACACATTAATTCACGCTCTTTACTTATTTCAATACTCTTACTACCCTCTTCCTCACTATCTACCCCCTCTCCCTCCCTTGTCACTTTCTAACCCCTCTCCCCCCTTTCTCACTATCTATCCCCTCTCCTTCCCTTATCACTTTCTACCCCCTCTCCCTCCCTTATCACGTTCTAACTCCTCTCCTTCCCTTGTCACTTTCTAACCCCTCTCCCTCCCCTTTCCCTACCACCATCTTCCTCAATATCTACCCCTCACCTCCTTTCTCACTATCTACCACCTCTCCCTCCCGTATCACTTTCTACCCCCTATCCCTCCCCCTACTCACTGTCTACACCTTTCCCTCCCCCTACTCACTGTCTACCATCTCCCCCTTTGTAGTTCTCTCACCTTTAGGTCCAGCGACGGGAGCACGAGTCTTCTGTATTCCTGCTCTGCTGCGGTGCCCGCTGCTTCACTGCTGAGCGCCGAAATATGACATCATATTCCGCCGCTCACCATGAAATGCTGGCACCGGGACGGAGGTAGAGGCGTCATGGAGGAGAATGAGGGGCGCCGAGCGATTGGTAGGCGCCCCTCTCTCTCCTCCGCATAAAAAAAAGACGGCGTTTAAAAGCCGCTCACTGGTGCCCCCCTTTCAAATGGCGCCTATGGCACGAGCCATAGGTGCCATACCTTAGATACGCTACTGGGTTTGCATGTTATATGTATTACATGATGAATATGTTTTTAATAAACCTCCAAAAACATATGTTCCTAAATTAATTATTGGAGCCAAGTGGAAATTTGAGTGTCCATTCCCTTCTCTCGACTACTGCAACACCCTGCTGATGGGTCTAGACTCTCCCTTCTCCAATCTATCCAAAATGCTGCTGATAGGCTTATCTAACACAATGCTCTTTTTCTGCTTCTCTACTTTGTGAAGTTCTTATTATGCACTGATATGTAAAACCATAGAATTCAAAGATGGTATACTTTTTTTTATATTGTAAGCAGAAGGTAGAGAGAGTTAGTAATCAGACTAAACCATAATACACGCTGTTATTCCTCTTGCATAGCTATACCCACCAAGAGTGGCTTAGCAAGCACAAAGTTGCCAACATTTGAAAAAAAAATACAGAAACTTTGCAGCACAGCTATAAATTTCTTACTTAAAAATGTACCACACTCACTGCCACAAAGCTCTGCCCACTCTGCCCAACCCACACAATTAGCATAATTCAGCCTCTTCCTAGGATTATGGTGTAGTTTATGTCTACAAGTTCCCTTCAGCACTACCATACATCCTTGGTATGCGGTAGATACATTTGCAGAACAGTGTCACCCTGCTTTCCAGGCTGCTGTATATATCGTACCCATTGAGGTGCTCTTTCAGCTTGTAGCCTCTAGTACCTCCTCTGCATTCTGTACTTCTATGGCATTCTATGCATCTCCCTGCAGGGTTACCTACACTATATGGACAAAAGTATTGGGACACCATTACACCCACAGGGACTTTTATGACATTGCAATCTACATACAGACATTTTCTAAGTGACTTGCTTTCTGTAAGTGACCAGTTTGTGCACCACAGCAGCGGCAGAGAAGTGGTATTATAAGTATATAATACCTTGCATTTTCTAAGTGACTTGCTTTCTGTAAGTGACCAGTTTGTGCACCACAGCAGCGGCAGAGAAGTGGTATTATAAGTATACCAACAGTGGGTTTGTATCTCAACCAGCAACAAGAGGGTTGAAGGGTTTGTGGTAAAAAAACAAAAAAAACAAAAAAAAAACTGTGTGTTTTGCATTAACTGTTTGGTTTTTTTTTTTTTCTCCCATTTTCTATAGTGTAATTAGTTAAGGGTGGGGTTTATAATCAATTAACTGTGTTGCTCTGTATATAAGGAAGTGGTTGCTCACTGTAAGGGGCTTGCATTTTCTAAGTGACTTGCTTTCTGTAAGTGACCAGTTTGTGCACCACAGCAGTTAGTGCAACACAAGAGTGCAAGAGCAAGGAGGGTAAGTGACATAAAGCAACTGTTTAAATTCTATACTCGCGTCCCTTTATAAAGAATGAGCAAGCTTGGAGATTTCACTCAGTGCACATCATGCCATATGTATGCATGCTTGGAACAGCAGTTCCTGGGTCCATATTGCTGTGGTAAGTGTGATCAATTGGTCTCTCTGGAAGCTGAGGTTGGTGCTCTTAAGAGGCACATTGAAACACTGAGAGAGATTGACAACCTTGAGAGGAGTCTGTTGCTCACTGAGCAAAGTTTAGATGGGGCCCCTAGCAATGAGGGAGGAGATCAGTCAGAAGGGAGTCAGGCACATAGCTGGGTGACAGTAAGACGTGGTTGCAGTGGGGAAGGGAAGAGGAAGAGGCAAGCCAGCCCAGAGTCTCTCCCTCCCAACAAATTTGCCCTTTTAAGTGAGCATGTTGGGGAGGCAGACTCAGAGGTAGGCTTTGCGGAAAAAGCTGTTCTCCCTAACAGCCGGGAGAGCAGCTCATCCAATGTGCAGGGGATCCGAAAGGAAGGAAAGCCCAGGCAGGTTGTGGTGGTAGGGGATTCAATAATCAGGAAAACAGACAGGGTAATCTGTAGCTCTGATCGCAGCAACCGAATGGTTTGCTGTCTCCCGGGTGCCCGGGTTCGGCATGTTGCGGACAGAGTGGATAGATTATTGGGAGGGGCTGGTGAGGATCCAGCTGTCTTGGTGCACATTGGCACCAATGACATAGTAAGAGGAAGATGGAGTGTCCTAAAAGATAATTTTAGGGACTTGGGTAGTAAGATTAAGAAAAGGACCTCCAAGGTAGTATTCTCAGAGATACTACCTGTGCCATGTGCTACACCAGAAAGGCAGCGGGAGATTAGGCAGCTAAATGCATGGCTGAAGTCTTGGTGTAAGAAGGAGGGCTTTGGGTTCTTAGAGCACTGGGCTGATTTTGCTTTGGGGTACAATCTCTATAGTCGTGATGGATTGCACCTAAATGCAAGAGGGTCCAATGTGCTTGGGGAGAGAATGGTTAGACGGTTGGAGGAGATTTTAAACTAGGAATGGGGGGGAGGGAATAAATACCGGGTTAGACAGTATAGAAAGGGAAGGCGATTTACTTAGTAACCAGGTGGGTGGATCTGGGGGCTTGGTCTATAAAGATAATAGGGAGAAGCATATGTTTTGCCCCCCAAAGCAAGGACAGAAAGTGATTGCAGCATCGGTGTTAAATGACAAGCTGAAGGTCATGTCTACAAATGCTCGCAGTTTAGGGAATAAGATCCATGAACTTGTAACAGTTGTGGCAACTGAGAATGTTGATATAGTGGCTGTTACTGAGACATGGTATAATGAGAAAAATGACTGGGACATATCAATACCGGGGTACTCTTTATATAGAAAAGATAGAAAGGGCAGGAAAGGGGGAGGGGTGGCCCTATATGTGAAAAATAACATAAAATCTAACTTAATACAAGTTGGTGAAGAGAACTTAGAGTCGGTTTGGGTTACAGTACAATTTGGCAAAAGTAAAGTAACTCGCATAGGTGTGATTTATAGACCCCCAGGACAAGTAGAAGAACTCGATAATCTACTAGTGGAGGAAATAGCTAAAATGACAGTGAAGGGGGATGTTATAATCATGGGTGACTTTAATCTCCCTGATGTGAACTGGAAAACGAAAGTAGCTGGTTGTACCAGGAGTGCGGATATTCTAAACTCCTTATTGGGATTATCTTTAAAACAGGTGGTTGAGGAACCAACTCGTAAGGAGGCCACATTGGATTTAGTGTTCACAAATGGAGATTTGTTAACAGATATTTCTGTAGGTGAAAGTTTGGGATCTAGTGATCATCAGTCTGTGTGGTTTAATATACAAACAGTGACTGAGTCACACCACACAAAAACAAAAGTTTTAGATTTTAGAAAAGCTGACTTTTCTAAAATGAGAAAATGTATAGAGGAGTCATTATCAGACTGGGGCAATTTAAATGGTGTTCAGGAGAAATGGGATTTTGTAAAAGCTGTTTTATTGAAGATAACAGAAAATTGTATTAGGTTGGTCAGTAAGAGTAAAAAATTAAGGAAACCGCTGTGGTACTCTGCAGAAGTGGCCAAAATCGTGAAAGACAAGAAGTTAGCCTTTAGTAGATACAAAAATACCCAAAGTGAGGAAGATAGACAGATCTATAAAATTAGGCAGAAAGAGGCAAAGAAAGTTATAAAAACTGCCAAATCACAGGCAGAAGAGCGAATTGCCCTATCAGTAAAAAATGGAGATAAAACATTTTTTAGATATATAAATGAGAAAAGGAAAGTTAAACAAGGATTAGTTAGACTAAAAACAAAAGGCATATATGTAGAAGAGGATAAAGGTTTAGCTGACTGTCTCAATGAATATTTCTGTTCAGTTTTTACAGATGAGAATGATGGAATGGGACCTCAGTTGGGAAAAAAGACTGAATCATTTGAAATATGTGAGTTTATCGAGGCGGAGGTTTTACTTCAGTTGTCTAAGGTAAAGACAAATAAGTCGATGGGGCCTGATGGGATACACCCCAAGTTATTAAAAGAGCTTGGGGGTGTACTAGCAAAACCGTTAACTGATATATTTAACGAATCATTGGTAACGGGAGTTGTCCCTGGGGATTGGAAAGTAGCGAATGTTGTGCCTATACACAAAAAAGGCAGTAGGGAGGAGTCGGGCAACTACAGGCCAGTTAGTCTTACATCTGTAGTGGGAAAATTAATGGAAACAATGTTAAAGGAAAGGATTGTTGAACATCTGAAGTCACATGGCTTTCAAGATCAAAAACAACATGGGTTTTCCTCAGGAAGATCTTGCCAAACAAATCTTATTGATTTTTTTGATTGGGTGACTAAAGTAATTGATCAAGGTGGTGCAGTAGACATTGCGTATCTGGATTTCAGTAAGGCCTTTGACTCTGTCCCACATCGGAGACTTATAAATAAACTGCAATCTCTGGGTTTAGATCCCAATGTTGTTGAATGGATTAAGGAGTGGCTGAGTGACAGAAAACAGAGGGTTGTAGTCAATGGCGTATATTCAGAACAAGGTCTTGTTACCAGTGGGATACCTCAGGGATCTGTACTTGGACCCATTCTCTTTAATATTTTCATTAGTGATATTGCAGATGGTGTTGATGGAAAGGTATGTTTATTTGCCGACGACACAAAAATTTGCAACAGGGTTGATGTTCCTGGAGGAAGAAGCCAAATGGCAAACGATCTAGGTAAGCTGGAAAAATGGTCAGAGCTGTGGCAATTGGCATTTAACGTGGATAAATGCAAAGTAATGCACCTGGGGCATAAAAACCCAAGGGCAGAGTATAGACTATTTGGTACTGTCCTAACCTCAACGTGTGAGGAAAGGGATTTAGGGGTAATTATTTCTGAGGATTTAAAGGTAGGTAGACAATGCAGTAGAGCAGCAGGTAATGCTAGCAGAATGCTTGGTTGTATAGCGAGAGGTATTAGCAGTAGGAAGAGGGAAGTGCTCATGCCGCTGTACAGATCACTGGTGAGACCTCACTTGGAGTATTGTGTACAGTACTGGAGACCATATCTCCAGAAGGATATAGATATGTTGGAGAAAGTGCAGAGAAGGGCTACTAAAATGGTTTATGGATTACAAAATAAACCTTACCAGGACAGGTTAAAGGATCTTAACCTATATAGCCTGGAAAAAAGACGGGACAGGGGGGATATGATAGAAACATTTAAATACTTAAAGGGAATCAACAAAGTAAAGGAAGAAAGTTTATTTAAAAGAAGAAATAAAACCGCAACAAGAGGACACAAGCATAAACTAGAGGGGCAAAGGTTTAATGGTAACATCAGAAAATATTACTTTACGGAAAGGGTAGTGGACGCATGGAATAGCCTCCCAGTGGAAGTGGTAGATGTTAATACAGTGAGGTCATTTAAGCAAGCATGGGATAGGCATAATGCCAAGCTAGATATAGGATAAGGGCAAGTACTAAAGGAGAGTACTCAGAGGTTGGGCAGACTGGATGGGCCTTCTGGCTCTTATCTGCCGTCACTTTCTATGTTTCTATGTTTCTATGTTTCTAATATGTAGTTGATCCACCCTTTGCAGCTATAGCAGCTTCCACTTTTTTGGGAAGGCTTTACACAAGATTTTGGAGTGTTTCTCTGTTTGCTTATTCATCCAGTTGAGCATTTGTGACGCCAGACACTGTTGTTGGATGAGAAGGATATGAATTTATCATATTTACACATAAGAAAACAATTTCAATAGTAGGTTGAGGCCTGATGAACATTGCTCTCAAAATCACCTTCACCACTTTTGTAAGAGACTCCTTTGTTATGAGATTTACCATAAGGATACTACAGAGAAATTACATCTACTGATCACTAGAGGGCAATGTTTAACTGACTGAGCAATTACTTCATACTGAATAACCTTTCTCAAAATATGCATGTTGTAGTTGAATACATTAAATTTATCACAGACTCAATTAAGCATGATGTATGTATTAACTCCCCCTTATATACCATGGGATCAGTCACTTCAACTCTGTGTTTGATGCACTTATTTATCTCTTATTGTTACACTGATGATTGTCCTTGATCAGACTGTTTTGGAAGAACAGGACAAGGTTTTGGGGGGCATTCAACATGTTATGCCAGCTTATAACACAAGTTAACTTTCTTTCAAGTCACACTTTTTCCCAAAGCAAGTACTGAACGATAAAGAAATAGATGTATAATATAAATCAGTTATGGAAACTGTAGACAGTTTCACTCTAAAAGGGAACTCCCACCTTTTTTGTTATTACTAGTATCAGATTTAAAATACATACACAAACATAGTCCTGTTTTTTTATCCCCTTAACGACAACGACGGCATGCCATGGAAAAAACAGTTAGTGCCACTGGACATTCCTGGTATGCCATAGGGTAAAATAAGTTTACATAGAGATAAACTATCACTTTCTTGCAGCCAGTGTTGTTGAAATGCCTTAATATCATGAGGCATTCAGCAACACCAAAAAATATCCATTGGCACTCTCACCTTCGCCATATTGAATATGACGGCTGGCTGCTGGAGAAAGCACAGAAAGCAATCAATGATCACTTAGTTCGCTCAGCTGGTGTTTCTGAAATTCAGCAACACCCCAAAAAATCAGGAGCACTGCATTATTGATTTCACAAGATGGCGGTGTCCTGGTGCTTGTCAGAAACAAAATAAAGATGTTCCAAGGTGTTTCTAGGTTGTTCACAGGCACTGCTATCAATAATACAATATCAAATAAAAAAAAAGAATAAATTAGTATGTAATAAAATTTAAAAATAAAGATTCCAATTATGTCACAATTACATCACAAAGATTAATCCAGTTCCAAGAGAAAGTACAAAAAAAGAATAAAAATTAAAAACTTAAATTATAGCAAAGGTACTCAAACACCTTTTTTTGCTTACTGCATACAACGTCATTGGCACGCAACCTGTGAACATAAAAAAGGTGTGTTAACACGGCAATGACCCAAAACCAAATACAACTGAACACCCCTAAGCTTGCCAGGACCAAACGGGGCTGAACCGTAAGAATCACCTTATGGGAGTGCACCCGTGATGCCCCACTCCACACCCGAGGTTCCAGCAAACACGCCCAGCCAGGAACCTCCCACCGACACTTTAACACCAGTAGCAATAACCACATAACACCCCCCCCCCTGGCTACCTGGCAAGCTACCGCTGCTGGCTTTGGCACAGAACTTTACTTGACCCCTTGACCTAGCCCTACTCAGCACCCTGTCAATGCCCCCTCCACTCTATTCAGACCCTGTGGTCATCAGGATACTGGGTCTGGTAGGAGTCTCTGTTCAGGGACAGGTTCATGTTTAGAATCCTGTGTGAGGCAGGCAGGTTTAGATGTACCTGGATGCAGATGGCTCTCTGCTGTAGCATAAGGCTTCTACCTAGCACCATCTACAGGAACAGGACTGACAACAGACCTGGCAACTGGCAGCAGATGGACTGAGGAAACTGGCAGATGGCAGCCAGGGAGACTGACATTGGAGTGTTGGGAGACTGGTACTGGAGCATGGGTGGACTTGCAGCGAAAAGGTTAATTGCTAAGATTGTTATTTCACTCTGACAATCATCCCAACAGTTTAAGCAAAATAACAATAAATAACTGGTCATGACGTGAGCAGTGACTTGCCATGCCTTGATTGACAGGCTTAACTCACAACCACCCGTAAGAAGGGAAGGGCGGTGGCTGCCCTAGACGTACTTGCCCGCTTGTCAGCGTTGGCAAAGCATGCTGGCGTTCACCATTACAACAGTGCCGACCAGGCACCCCAGGGTCTTCACTCACGATTGGAACCATCACCTAGCTCTTTTGCTGGTGCACTTGGACCGGCTGACCCAAGACCAGCCCCTGCACTAGATGCAAACCAACCCATCCGCTTCTATGCCCCCTCTCACCTTTCCCCGTAAACTGGGCAGGAGGGTGGGAACAGCTCACTGGACCACCTATGACAATAGGGGCAAGAGGAGGGTCCCAGCATTCCCAGACTGAAATAGCCTGTTCCTGTCCTCAAGGGTCATCCCTAAGACTATGGGCCCAAACCCCAATCATGCAGTCCTTGGACTCTATGTGAGATGGGCTGTACTTTTAGTATAGTTCTGCAGAGTGACTAATGGTTGCTAACTATATGGAGCCTGTTAAGTAAATGAAGAAATAAGAATGTCATTTTACACATGCATTTCACAGTACAGTTTAGTATGACTTCTGTTCACTAGTTTGATTTTGGGGCTATAGCGTAGCAGGCATCATTTCATTATATGTAAGGTAACAGTTAAGCACTTGCTAGTCTCTAACCCATTCACACAACCCAATATTCTATGCTCCAAATAAGGACAAGTATTACTGCATCAAATGTTCCATCTAAAACTGTGTGCATTTTGCAGTTTTATTAACAGTAAATAATGAATTATTTATAAATAATCCATAATATGTATAAAATGTAAAGGTGAACTAGATGAGAAATAGCAAAATTTCTTACATGTGCATTCCTATGTAGTATTTACTCATGGATATAATCCTTACTAGGCATTATTAGATGATACTTTCCCCATTCTATAATTTTGTATACTGTTGGCACTATATAAATAAAATTACTCGTAAAACACATGTAAACTTAGTAATGTGACTAGCAAACTTAGTAATATGACTCATATTTCTTTAATTCATTTAGAGACCAACTACGTCTTACTATACTGAGCAATGGATTCCCTATAGTCAGGCATGGAGTAAGACTCCATTTTATTATATAACTCCGCTGTTGTCTGCCTCAATCAGACAAATCAAAGCTAATTGAATCCTGTGTATCAGATTGCCATGGAATAGCTACTGATGTCGTATTGTGAATTCCCAAGATGAGGAAGGAATAAGCATGATTGCACTATTCAATTGGAAACATCAATAACTAACAACACATTGAAATGCACTTTGTCTATTATAGTTCCCATATGTACCTAACACCATTCACAAGATCCATGTACTGAAAAATATACATAACGATGCTGTTTAAACAGCTATGTCATTCTGCTCAAGGTTCAACAGAGATTCTAACTTTAAGTAGAGCTATTAATCTCATGTTTGTAGACAAGGTCTTTTTCAGGTAAAAAAAAAACACCAAACATTTTGTATAGAAATGTATCATTTTTGAAATCAATAACAAGTTCAACTATGTACTGAGCCATGAAGCAGAAAACCACATAAAGTGAGCTGGGTCACTGAGTGCTGAGGCACATGGTGTGTAAAAGTCGCCAACGGTCTGCTGATTCCATAGATAAAGAGTTCCAAACATCCACACATTAATATCAACACAAAAACAAGGCGGCAGCAGCTTCATGTAATGGGTTTTCATGGCAGAGCAGCTGCATGCAAGCCTCACATCACCAAGTACAATGCCAAGTGTCGTATAAGTGGTGTAAAGCATGCAGACACTGGACTCAGGAGCAGTGGAAACATGTTCTGTCAAGTGATAGAACATGCTTCTCTGCCAGTCTGATGGGGGAATCTGGGTTTGGTAGATTCTAGGTGAATGTTGCCTGCTTGACTGCATTGTGCCAACTGTAAAGTTTGGTGGAGGAGGTATAATGGAATTTGGTTGTTTTTCAGATCTTGGGCTAGGCCCCTTCCTTCCAGTGAAGGAACATTGGTCCATAAAGACATGGTTTGATGAGTTTGGTGTGGAAGAACTTGACAGGACGCACAGAGCCCTGATCTCAAACCCATTAAACACCTTTGGGATAAACTGGAATGGAGATTGTGAGCCAGGCCTTCTCATCCAATATCAGTGCCTAACCTTACAAATGCTTGACTAGATGAATGGGCAACAATTCCCACACAAACACATATCACAAAAGAGTCTCTAACAAAAGTTATGAAGGTGGTTTTGAGAGCAATATCCATCAGACCTCCACATACTATTGAACTTATTTTTTATGTGTAAATATGATAAATTAATAGATGAATAAGCAAAAAATCCCAGAGGAACACTCCAAAATCTTCCCAAAGTGTAAAGCCTTTCCAAAAAAGTGGAAGCCGTTAGAGCTGCAAAGGGGGGACCAACTACATATTAATGTCTATGTATTTAGAATGCAATGTCATAAAGTCCCTGTTGGTGTAATGGTCAGGTGTCCCAATACTTTTTTGCATATATTGGATATATGTTCTATACAACCAGCAGTCATTTTTCAACCTGGTTGTTAATTAATGAGTACAGTTATTTTAAAATCCATCATGGAGACAGATCCCTCTAACATCCAGATTGCTGAAATGACATATAATGGCATTGGTCTGGTTACCTCCTGCCATTTTGTTTCTGTATGAGGCATACAGGGCAGCAGTTCCAGAGGTGTAGCAGTTCCCCTGTCACATGTTCAGGTTTTCTGGCACACCATACTCTCCTGGTGATTTTCCCACTTATGTTCAGTAATCAAGCTGGTGGCACCTTATCTGTGTTATTTGAGGCTATAAACACGGTCAATTTTTATATTGGGGTCACCTGTGTGACCCTCTTAACATGATTAATTGAGATACCATATCTGCCCGATAGGCCTAGGCTAAAACATACTACTGTGGGCACCATGAGCTACATAGTTTTGAATTACCCATTCATCTCTAGCAAACCTAGTAAATGTTCAATAAACTAAGCCTTAACAAGATGCTTAATGAATGCATCACTGTTTTCTACAAGCTTGACCCACTTCTAGTGCCCTTTTCCCAACCTTTTTTTATGTTTTTTTGTTACAATTATACTATGTTTTAGACAAACAAAATGGTTAAGTAAGACAGAAGCTGTAGCATTAACAGAGAAATGGAAGGGGAACTAAAATTCCATCTAATAAGTGGTTTTCTCCATAGCTAATACCTCTTTGCAATGGTCAGAACAGTTATTGTCCTATTACCTTCCAATTACAATCTTTCAGTTCAGACATAAAATCATTTAAACTGCACTGAGAATGCACCTGCATAATGTATTTAACAGAAATTAACCTGGTTACATCCTCACTCTATTGAAAATGAGAAAGTAAAACTCTGTAAAATCAATCTCCTTACAGCCAAATTACTCCAGGAACGGATTTGAATTTCATATAAATGGCCAGCCCCTACGATAATTTCTTTAAATAAAAGCTTGATTGGATAGCTTGGATAATTTAGCGTTGGGAGTTCATTGATGGAATGAGTAAGATGATCATGTACTTTAGGAAATACACCTCGACTGTGTACTATTGGTGGCTTTATTTAAACCTGTCTGTTAATGGAAGCCTCTAGGCTTGAGAGCTCAAGCAGGAATACAACACTGGAAATTTATGCAATTTAAAGGTGTACATTTTTCTGTTGTGAGGAATATTATTTATTGAAAGCAAAATAGTTTTTATTCAACTTAAAAATAATATATACCCACCTAGGCATCTGCATAAAAGCTATCTATTTATCTGTCTATAGAGATCATTTGTTCATCATACCAACCTCATGGTAAACTGTTCAGTGATGTGGGTTGATAAAATGAATCCCTTCAAATTATGTTGTTGGGTCTCTCCACGGGTATGTATCCTGATTTATATATAAATAGCTATCCATTAAAAAAGGTATTTTGCTCAATCTCACCTCCATCTTTCAGTTTAATGGGACCCTTGGCAAATCTCTGTTCTTGGGTCCCAAACAATGCATCTATGTGAACAATACATACATAAACTTTTTAAGGCTAGTAGGTTGAATCTATTTTATTCAGTTTGACCAAACTTTCCTGATGGTCGAGCCTGGGTACCAATTTTTTTGGGGTGTCCCCAGGTGGTGGCTATATTGCTATGTCCTCTTCTTAACAAACATTACCCCTTTAACCACCCAATTTTCTATGGCGACCACTCCTCCTCTTTGGGCCCCTGACTTCACCGTGTAACATGTCACTCACTTCCCACAGTGCCAGCTTTGCAACCAAAAACTTACCAGTGCCATTGTTGTCCCTAGGTTGTCAGTGCCATCATTGTGCCCAAACAGTTTGTCTGTGCCATCTTTGTCCTACCGAATGTGTTAGTGACATCTGCTGTTCTGATATTAAAGAAGCCAATGAGTGAGGGGGCAAAACCGTAGCTAGCTCCTTTTTCGCCTGAGGCAAGAACAGAAAATTATGCCCATCCACTATATTTTTACAGAGGCTACATATTAATGTCTGTGTATTTAGAATGGAATGTCATAACAGTCCCTGTTTGTGTAATGGTCAGGTGTCCCAGTGTAGTGTATGTGTAAATGATGTGAGATGGAGTGTGTGTAAACATGAGTGAGTAAGTCCATGTGTGTGTGCATGAATGTGTATATACAGTATACGTGGTATGAGAGAGAGAATGTGTGTTACAATAAGTGTGTGCTATCGAGTATGAGTAAGTGTAATCATGTGTGTGCGTGTTAGCATGTGTAAATTTGTGTGTGTTTACATATGTGCACCAGAGTGTATGTATATGTTAGAGGGAGCAAAGAAGGCACAGACAAGCTGTTTGGGGGCAATTATGGCACATGGCAGCTGCTTGAGGGTAAAGATGGCACAGAGTAAGATTTTTTGGGGCACTGACAAGTTGGAGGGAAAGATGGCACAGGCAGGCTTTTGGGGGATTAGAATGGCTGATAAGCTGCTTGGGGGCAAAGGTGGCACTGTGTAACATGTTACTTGGTGATATTGGGGGGTCCTGGGACAATTTGGGGCTCTATGGTTTCTAGTTATGCCCCTGGTCACATGCCTCCTATCCCTGCACTAATGAGAGAAATAAGGATCCGCTGCCCTTACTGGCCTAATCCGCAGCCACAAAAAGGTAACAGAATGATGTGAATAATATATGAAAAATAGATGGAGGAGGGAAATATATAACAAGAAAAAGAGATCATGGGGGTGGAGGCCGATATAAAACATAAAGGTCTGAAAGAGATAGCAAGAACAGAGGAATATAGGACAAAAAAGAGTGAACGAGATGATAGGCATGAAGGAATATAAGACACTCTTATATTCCTCCATGCCTGCATTCTGTTTTCTCCCTTTTTTTTGCTTATGTTCCTCCATGCCTACTATCCTGTGGAGCCACCTAATGTTGCAGGACCTTAGGAGATTTCACTTCAGGCTCCTCGCAACAGGTACTTCCTGACAGTGGTAGTTATCGAGACACTGTGTGTGGTACATATAACTCCTATCATTATATAGTGATCTAGACACAAACAGAGGTACAGTATAACTCCTATCATTATATAGTGATCCAGACACAGATGGTGGTGCAGCATGACTTCTATTACTATATAGAGATCCAGACACTGAAGGTGGTACAGTATACTTTCTATCATTATATAGTGATCCAGACACAGACGGTGGTACAGAATAACCCTTATCATTATATAGTGATCTAGTGGTACAGCATAACTCCCACCACTATAAACTCCAACCACTATATACTGAGCCAGACATTGATGGAAGTACAACATAACTCCCATCACTTTATACCGAGCCAGACATTGACGGTAGTACAGCATAACTTCCATTTCCCACATAACTTTGTTTGCATACTGTTGCTTTTCCACTCTCACTATTACTCACACTCTCACCCGCTCTTATTCATGTTCTCACTCTCTCACTCTATCTCTCTAATGCTATTTCACTTACTATTACTCACGCTCTCTCACACTCTCATGTTCTCTCACGCCCTACTTTCTCTGCCAACAACTCCACATCCTGTCTCCTTTCCCAAAGATATTCTTCTTTTGTTGCCTTTTCTTCATCTGTCTTTTTTAGGGTTTCTATCTTCTTTCTTTAGGGTTGGCACCAGCCAGATAGGATGGCAACCCTACCAGCCATCACACCTAACCATCACACCTCACACCCATCTTTTATTTCCCTTTCTTTTACTCTCCCCTGTTTTAGTTCTGTTTTTACATCTTTCTTCTGTCTCTTCATCTCTCTTGGTTTCTCACTCCCGTTTTTCTCGGCCCCCATCAAATAGTCCCTTTTTTCTTCTCTCTTTCATTCTTCTCCTCTTTCTCTGTCTCCTTTCTTTTTTTCCTTCCTTCCTCTTTCCTTTTACCTTTCTTTCTTTTCTCACTCTTTATATTCTCTATTTTCTTTCCTCATCTGAATTTATGTCACTCAAACTAACAGTGGTTGCCCCTTTGAGCTTTTAGCTAGGCTGCCCCCTGTGTCGTACTCCCTCTCTATTGCAAAGCTATGTTCGTGGTTATCATAGGTTGTATGCAGCACAAATATCGTTATCAAGAATGTGTTTAGTTTTTATGGTTTTATGAAACCTAGAGAGCAGACTACTACATCTAATTCTGCAGCGCTCCTTACATTTCTGATTTATGCTATGTATCTGATCATTAGGTTCTGTTCCTTGCTCATGCTTTAACTAGTCAAATTGACCAAATTCTCATATTTAAGTTTCCCAACCAATGGTGTCCAGTAGCAGTCTTGGATGCTGATGATGGGTTTTACTATTTGAGCTACTGTCAATAAATATATGTTTTTTCTAACCATATGTTTCTTCGTTTGCCCTCTTCTAGACCTACCTGATACGTAGGTTTATGCACTTCGTACAGACTTTCTCGCAATATCACTATGTTCTCCTCCTCTCCATTCCTGGCCAATTGCCCCTAACACAACTTATAATAAAGATGATGGGCCAAAAGATGACCAAAAGTTTAAATGACCAAAAAAATCAACTGCGTGTGACAAACTACACACCAAGAAGAGGTGTGTAACATTACAAATAGACTTCCCCCCAGTATGAGTCTAAATCAGTTTTTGAAGACATGGTATCAAAATAGTCTTACAAATAAATAGCTAGGAGATTGGTAATTTATTATATGGATTTATTGTACACTAATTGTGCTTTATAGTCTAGACAAATGCTGCGCTCTGTAGTCATGGTCAGATCTGTTATAGTCTTTGGTATCTTTATATAGATCTGTGGGTCAGAGGGTTACCCAAATGAAACTAATACTGGATTACCAATTATCTTCCTTCATGTATATATATATGTATATATAGACAAAATAAACATCACTTCCAAGGATCTTTAGCACTGTGTTCTATGACAATAAGAATCATATCATCATAAGCAATGATAACAAATACATAATTACGAATGAGAAGGAAGGCTGTTTTGTGATAAGTGTACTCCACTGGGTTAATTACGTCCACCTAAAGTTATCCTTGGGAGTTTTATTCTAAGTAATATTCCTACAAGTTTTAGCTAAACTGAAATGTTGCCTGGGTTTTAGGTAAGACTTAACAGGATTTAATAATTGAAGACAGCTTTACAAATACCCTCACAATCTCCAAACCGATTGTGAGCAGCTAGCTTTATATATTTCTTTTTTGGGTTTGCATTTCTATAGAGGGCACAATTTCATGCCACAAGCTAATAGGTTATGTCCAGGTCTTCATGTGCTACTTAGACCAGACTCTCAAGTAGAATGAGAACACTGCTCCAGCCCCAGTGTGTCTGCAGTGACTAGGCACTGAGTAGGCACACATAAAAACTGACATCAAAATCTATTTTGGCAGCCTCTACTCCAGTACATCATGCACACTCATTGGAATGTATTTGTCCTTCAATCAATTTGTTTGCAAATTGGACAGGTGCAAGCTGCATTATGTATTATATGTAAATTTGCCAGCAGAGAAACCCTGGTATAGTTTTCTGTGTTTTTCATTATATAAATGGACATCTTCTCTAGTAGGTGTATGTATGCTAAGGCCGTACTACTCTCTTACTCTCATATTTATGTTCATTTGAACTATGTGTATCATTCTCTCTGCACATGTATGTGAATTTCTTAATGTTTCTATTGTTCCTTTTTACATATAGGAGAATGATCTTAGCACTTTCTTTCTGACATTCCAGTAGCATGCTAGTTAACTCAAGCCTTTTATTCTCATGCTATCTTATTTATGATGTTTTCTTCCCCCTTGACATCATAAAAAACCACAAAATACTCAGGATGGGATGTGAGGAATCTTAATGCATTTTAAGAATTAATATGCTGGGTGTTTCAGTGGAGGAAGAGGGAACTTTGCAGTACATTAGTACTGAAGAGATCCGGTTCTCCTATAAAGGAAGAATGCAGAAACAGTAGTATAGAGATTATACGTATTATAATTAGGCTAACTATAGCTTTGTTCCCCAGAATGGAGCCAAAACGTTCAAGACAGTGACCGCCTGTCACTTATGGCAGAACACCACATATTTTTTATTTATTAGTTGGGCAGACAATATGGTCATCAGTTATGTGGCCATTTTGGGCATTAAGTTTGACCTGGAAACCATAATGTCTTTAAAAAATGTATTTGGTTAAATGCATGAGTGTGCACATTGTGGTTCACAAGCTGTTGTTTTGCATCTTCCACTGACTTCAGAAGGTGTTGTATACCAGTAGTAGTTGGGAGGTCATTGTATTTCTAACATTAAGTAATTTATCGTTCAAACATTGCATTCTTATCATAGTTTGAGCACTCTTTGATATAACTGAGGGCATATAATTACTGTGACCAGCATAGTCTACAGCCGATTATTTTGACTGCATGTGTGTGTGACACCATCGGGTGCAGGCTGCAACAAACAGACTTTGTGATGGACTTTTTGGTAAAGTCCCCACAGGCACTAATGACTTTTACAAGCATTGTCACAGAAATGAGTTTCCTTGTATAGACACATTTTCTAACAACCCTGCAGACCACCAGGCATTTGCTTTATGGGACCTATGGAGGTTGGTTGTCCTTGACAATATGACAACATGGTTATGTGATGAATACATCAACAGTCCCAAGGGGAGAATGTAGATCCTCAGCAGTTTGTGTATGCAATAAATTATTTCAGTTTTTGCATAGTTTTGTAATTATACAAATACAATAAACATTTATAATATGTATGTGTCTCAGCACTATGGAGCTATGAAACAGGCTGAAGTTAGCAATTAAGCTCAAATAAATGACATGCGCACACAAGCATACACACACTGATGCACAGATAGAGATAGACAGATTTAAAGCATATATAGAGCTACTGAAAACAGATAATTTCACTCTCTCTGAATCTCTCCCAGATTCTCGTAACAAATATCCGGTATCTCTAAACATATTGAAACTGACAGCCTAACGTTTTATGAGAATTCGGATAGCTTAAGTGTGAAACATAATTCTGCATTAATGATTTAGTAGGCAGGTCACAAGGGCAGCTTCACATCTTGATGAAAATACACAGAAAAGTAGTAACAATATGACAAGTACTGTGGGAATAATTTCATGCATTTAAATTGTTAATGTAGAGGAATTGAATTACAATATATTTTTAGCGCGGATACCCTCAAAAGTCAAGAATATGTAATTCCTCAGAAAAGTCACATGATTTACTGTTTTCAATCAGGATTTTTTTGGTATGAAATACTTTTATTATCTGGCTAGTTTACTTATTGCTGTAATAAGGTATACTTGAAAAACAACATTTTCCATTTTTTATATTTTCTGTCAGGAATCTCACATGCCTGCTTTCAGGTGTACAGTATAATCATGTGAAATGGACAAATCTCAACAAAAATAATGATACAGATAATCTAAATTTGTGTAAGAGCTTTGGTCATAATATGGAACTTTCAAGCAGGTAAACGTCGGATTCCCCAGAATGAAGCCCCTGGAGCAAGCGCAGCTTTTTGGAGGGGCCCCTGACAGTGCTAGGAGGTGGGCCTAGGTAAGGGTTTTGGTTTAATCTAATTGGTTTGTTAGGTTAGGGGTTGGGTTATATAA
The DNA here is from genome assembly GCF_027358695.1 of Spea bombifrons. Taxonomy (NCBI): domain Eukaryota; kingdom Metazoa; phylum Chordata; class Amphibia; order Anura; family Pelobatidae; genus Spea; species Spea bombifrons. Next base: position 70,953,027 of record NC_071088.1, on the reverse strand, counting down.
ATATGGGGCAGCCATTTTGGTTAACACATTTTTAATCAGTTTTTCAGAACTGTTGTTGTCCCTCCCTCCCTATTTGAGGCTTTGTCCCTCCCGTTTTGTCACAGCGGCGGGGTGGAGAGGCAAGTTGGGAGAGTTGAATGGGGGTTTTTGTGGTAAAAGTGTTTTTGTGGTAACGAAAGGTTGTTGGTTGTTATGTTTGGTAGGTTTCGAGCTGGTCTCCCTATTAAGGAGTTGGCAAAGTAAATTATTGGCAATGACTTTTGTAAATGATCTTTTCAGCTGTGGACTTAAATAAATAATTTTCCACTGCAATTTTGGTGTTCGTGTCTTATTGGGGGGGTTGGGTATTCTGGTTGGTTTGTCTGGAGGGCCCACGGATCGACTATGCGCCTGTCATAAAACAGAATACTGGCAGTGTTTTGAAAGCATCAAAAGTAAAAATAAAAGCGACTTCACAGTACTGCTGATTGATCAGGTGTGGTGAGGCCTCTATGTAGACTTCTACATAGACTTTGCTTGCTTTGTACTTTGGCTCCATGGGCCTTTGTTTTTATTATTATCTTTTATTTATATAGCACCAGCAATCTACGCATCGCTTAATAATATACATATAGTCGAAGGGTATGACAAGAAGAGAATTGACAGACTAAGACAAACCGATACATTAGGTGGAGAGAGCCCTGTTCGCAAGCTTACAATCTTGAGGGTTTCAGCTTTGTTTGTGTTTGCCCATCACAGAACGCTAATGTACCAAGGATCGTTAACTCGTTTTAGCAGGGCCCTCCTCACCTGTTGTTTCTGTAAGTCAAATTATTATATTATATACTACTTGTAATGTCCTGTTTACTCATTGTACAGCACTGCTGAATATGATGGCACTATATAAAATAACAAACAATAATAAGGATTCTTCAGATGCCAACAGGAATTGACTGACTCAGTCCATGCAGGTAGAATAATGGATTTGAGAAGAACTGGCCAGAAAAAAATCAATAGCTGCATCTACAAAAAGACAAGGGAAAATATATGTTCTCTGCTTGTCTACTTAAAAAAGAGGGAGTGTTTCCAGTATGCTAGATGTCAAAAAATATTATACATTGAAACCAATGGGTATTGGGTTAGAAATTACCTTCCTTCAACCAAATTGAGAAATTCCACCATTTTTACAAAGCAAAGCTTTATTCATCACAGTTTAATCATTAACAACTCTTTACCTAAATTAACTGTTCACTTTAGTTTGTCATATATACTTCTGTCATGAATCGAATGTATCTTGAATGTAAAAAGCCATCACTTAATATAAAAAAAAACCTTATTTAATTTAATACCGTCTGATGGTCCTGGGTTTCACTATTTTATATTGCATTTTATAAGATTATTGTTCCTGTGGGCAAAATTCCAGGTGTGGAACCAAGTATCTCTACCTTACACTTTCCTGCATACACCTGTGGCTCTGAATTAGCTTTAATATCAGCTCTCTGAATATACTGTACCACTGCTCAATCTGGCATATTCTATCAACCCATCTTGTTGGGAATATTTCAGAACAATGCTCCTGCATTCGTAAAACCCATTAATTCAGTTCTCAAGTTTACCCCAGATAAACATTTTGCTTTACCATACATAATAAAAGATACTTGGATGAGATGTGTCTACCAGTGTCTCCTTGTCTCTCTTCTCATGATGTCTACCAAAACATTGTCTGGACAAAGAGCTATATCAGCTGAGCACTTGTGGTCAGATCCATATGCTGCAACATGGAGAGTGCGTATGGTTAAAGAAGTGGATTTGTAAAATTACGTAGGGTTGTTAAAATAGGGAAATCCTATTTTTTCATTTTCCACACACATCTAAAGCACAAATCAGAAACTTAAATAAAAAAAGAAAACCATACAGCACTGTCCTATTGTGTTATAAAAATGGAAATGCAAGCTGAATTGAAAGTAACAAAAAGTAACAATTTAAGTATTTTATGTATTGGAAAAATAAAATACTACTGCCTTTTCTGTTGCTTCCAGATATAAGTGAAGCAAACAATGATTGTTTCACTGTTCGCATCTACCTGCAGCCACAGGGGCATCCTAATGTTAGCCGGTCGAGTAGCGCAAGGTAGTCCTGCTTCTTGTGACTTTGTGCAGTAATAAACGCCATTGAAGTGGATGAGCTGTATGTGGTGTTGGCTGAGCCAGACTCACCTACAAGATAAGAAAAAATCAAAATGCCAGATGACAGGAGAGTCTAAGATAGCTCTGAATCTCTTTCTTCTACTTTTCATGAGACAGATATTAAGTGTTCCTTTAAATCTGTTGCACCATATATGTTTACGACAAGTATCATTGCTTCCCAACAAACTGTTAAAGAGTAGCACATCTATACATCATTGATTAGATATCAACTGCATGCCTACAGTTGAATCTTGTCTCTGTGACTTAGCTGCCTGGAGCTTTCCAATGGCACCCAGACAGTTGAAGGGCTCCTGTAAAAATCCATTTTAATTGGTGTATATTACAAATAAAATACTTTAATAAGTCTTGAGTGGTTAAAATGTCATCGTTTTAAAGCATTAGCTGTTAAAGTGACTAATTTATTATTTTTTTAGCCATAGTAGCCATATTAATTCTGCTTTGTGTTGAAAAATCAAGAAAAGGATAATTTATTTTTATTAATGCAGAAAATTACTATTTTGTAGAGCATTATAACTGTGTATATGTTAATTTTTTTCTCATTATTTTTTAAAATGTGATTTAATCCAGTATTTTATTGAATATAATATTACTTGAGTACACACAGAATATTCCCTTTTTACACAAGCTATAAAATATGTTGCAAAGATAAAAAAAGCAAACAAGAAACAAGTTTATTTTAAGAGTAGGTAATGAAAATGGATCGAGTAGTATAGGAAGAGAGACAAGGTTCGTACAGCAGCACTCTCTGTTATCCTTGTACTTGATTATCTAGAAGGGCATCATAGATCTGTGCTATCATTGGTACTTATATTTCTCTTTCTCTCTCAGTCTACATACCTTTGAGCGAGGGTGCTAGATTATGATGTCATATCCTCACACTTTTGGATTCTAGACAAAGTACATGGTCTCTCAGAGAGCTGAAGAAAAGCCAAACAGAGAAAGGGGTTTATTCACTACAGGCAGAGTTGGATTCGACTGGATGGATGGAGTCCAACATTAGTAAGTTTCAACAGCAAAAGAGCTGGCCCTGGAGACTGTATAATTCAATGGTCAAGAAGACTTTCAAGAAACCTCACTGATTTAACTATACATTATACATGGCAAGCACAATTATTCATACAGGAGAAACTCACTGGGGTTTGTCCTTCACAATTTACAGCAAAGTCAATAGTTGAAACATTCCTGCATAGTCTTGTGCCTTTACCTATCCTTATGTGAAGATACACTTGAGGCATAACAAGCAGTGTTGGGACACAGAGCATACTATACAACTAATAATTACAAATAATTTTGAAAATTGTTGATATCTGGACACCATTACGTTACAAATCGTATGTTTATTACCAAATGTGTGTGGTTTTGTTTTGTAAATGTACCTGTAAGTATTGTAGCATTTAGCATTCTGCTCCTGCTTCAGATCAGACCCACACGTGGCAGCAGAAACTGGGATTATTGTGGTTTAAAAAAGATCATGTGGGCCAATTCACTTTTTTTTATATCAAGCATGTATCTTCTTTTAAGAATTTCTTTATTCTATGTTACAATTTATACAATGTCTATGTAATTTTGTGTTTTATTTCATGTCATGGAAAGAAATCATTGTACATAAAAATATTGACATTTGAAAAAAGTGTTTCCAGATGTTGACAGCTGCATAGCATGCTACAGTCAAAAATGCACTATAATGTAATCAGATATAACATTATCAAACAAAAGTTTGGTAACATTTCAGAGAAATAATCTATAATAGATCCAATAGCATAATATTATTACATGCACATTTCATGCCAGAAAACATAAGGCTTTCCCTTAAATCCGGCAGATTAAATTTCTTGGGTATTTTCTCGTAAATTTCTGTTCTTTTTTGCCCATATCATGTAAGTAAACTTTGTAGAAACATGCACATTTGCCTGCTTGACCTGACTGACATATATATTGATTATTAGCTAACAGTTCATTCATAAGAGCAAATTGAACGTCCTCACAGACAGGATAGCCTTTTAACGTAGTCCTTTGGGAAAGAAAATCATTCCTTCCTCAAATGATAAGTGAAAAAAAGGCACCGATGGATCTGTATTAGCACTTCATTATTGCACTAATATTTCACTTAAGTTAACACAACTTTAAGATAATACAAAGCTCTTTTTTCTCAGATGGCAAACAATTAAAATATGTTTAAACACTCCAAGGTCTGCTGAGTATTATTACATGATGCAAAATATAGAATATTTGGTAAGATATATTCTGTTTCAGTATTGTTCATGGGCTTTAAAGAATGATATAGCTAAAACCAGCAGGTTTCAGCCTACATGTTATAGTAGTTATTAAAAGCATGGGAATACAAGGTGACGTACTTCTATCTAATGTTTTCATCAGGCCATTAAGGAAAACAGCAGCCTCATCGTGGACCGCTGCCTGAAATCAGTATATTGCCATACTTGACAGGTGGCCTGCTGACCTCTCATCCTATCATCGAGGATGAGCGGATGTTCTTGGTTTTGTTAATCTCTGAGGATTTTTCCACCTGCAACACCTGCACTTCACATTGCTTTTAACACTTTTAACACTTCTTTCTTCGGCCTCTTTATTATTCTAAAGTATTCCAGAGGCTAGTTCTAGTCTGCTACAGGCTCCAGAATCATAGGGGCACTTCCATATTAGTTAGAATTGAGCTTGCATTTGAGGGCAGGCAGACTTTAAAGACCCGGTGCAGCAATTCCAAGAAAAGGTAAGGGCACCCAGGGGAAATGTGCAGGAGCTGCTGCTCTTCATGTACTATTGAGGCTTACATGGGAGCTGGTACTACCGGTAGCTAGGCCTGCAGCCACTGGTGTCCAAGAGGACAGTCTTCAAGGGTTTGGTGATATTCATAAAGATTAAGCAGGCATCAAATGAGGGGAAACTTGAGGTTTATGTATGACTTCAGGAATTTTAGGTGCCCATGTAATGCTAAGAGATGCAAGAGAGGCTTTGGAAAGGATAGTATGTCAAGATAAGACGGGAGGTATTATTTAATATAGTGGATGCTATTCTATCTGGTCATATTGGTCAGTGCTTGAAGGGAGTCTCTTGGGGGAATGAGGGCAATCACTGTAATTGGGACACATCATGTAAGTGCAAGCATTCAAGTACCAGCTGTGAAGGGAGTAACCCAGCATACAATTTCCAGGGTAGGCTTACAGGAGAAGGGGTTGCACTTTCTTCTGGGTTATCATAATCCTTACCAAAATTCTGGCTAAGGGTAACAGAAGTTGTCATTGACAAAATATTCATCAGAATATTTTTGTTCTTCAAAAAATTCTAGAGCCCTTCTTATTTCTTATTTTTTAAATTATTTTTTAAAAACGGGAAGGGGATTTTTATAGTGGGGCACCTGTCGCAATCACTGACTGCTGCATGTGTGCTGGGAAGCTTTTTCCCAGCAAGTTAGCTTTTTTGTTCCCAAGAAAATGTTATTTCATGCTCTGGACAAGGAGACACAGCAATTCTGGTCTTTTACCCTTAATATGTCCTTGTATCAATAAAAAAACAACAAAAGTAGTAAGTATACTCCTGTCAACATTTACAGTACAAACATACTCACACTAACAAACATATAGACACTCATTCTAAAACACACATATACACACACTAAAATATACTCACTCCATCACACCTCACTCTATCAATCACACATCATTACACATCACAACTCTATCATACATCAAAAGCCTGTCACACATCACACCCTTACCTTGCATGGAGCGGTTCCTTATAGCTGAAACAACCTCTTTTATGAATTACTAACAATTACAACAATTACAAGTGGTTTCATATTAATTTGTTTTTTATGAATTAACCACTCATTAAATGACTAGTTGAGCGATATTACAGCAGGGTCATGTAACATGAACTGGCACTTTTTAAGCATTTTGGACCGGACCGGTAACTATTGCCGTGTCCCCACGCTTGACCATCGGCAAACTCCAGAGGCATTCAGGGCCACAACTAGATTTGTAATCTGGCTGTCTACAAGCATTCTCACTCATAGGCATTTCACTTTATTCTGACAGCTTGTAATCAGATTTGGAACCAATGATTGGGTCTGCTGACAGACGGTTGTGGAAGGTTGTGCTTGTTGTCCTGTTATGATTTGTTCAGAATGTGCATATAAATCCTTCCATAAACAGAAAATCTGCAGCATAAAACTCCTATTTTCATCTGATATAATCTACTGATTTAACAAAATACATTTTAATAGTATGAACATTGTAGTAGTATTCTAGGAGATCTATGAGAGTAGATCATAGATGGCCTATCATGTATAATAATAATATAATAATAATCGAGTTGCTCTTCTAGCTTTAAATTTTACTTTATTTATGGAAGTTTTTTTATTTAGAGGTTTTTTTTTTATATTTTGGGTTTGGAGAGTTAGCTAGTCAATGTTCCACAAGTGATAGTTTAAGGATGTGAGTATAGCTGGGATAATATTTTTTCAAAGTATTACAAGATTCAAAAACTGATAAAGAGGCATGTGCTATGATTTTTTTCTATTGACTTTGGATGGGTCAACCCAGATTATGTTTTGGTCCATACTACTATGCTTTGCATATTTTTGGTTCCTCAGGCTGGGCCATTTCTTTCTCATTTGAAGACCACAATCCTTCCTCAACCAGACTTTACAGTAGACGCCATGGATTCCTGCAGGTAGTGTTCTCCTGGCATCCGCCAAACCCACCTTCATCCATCAGGGGAGTGTAATTTATCACTCTAGAAAACACGTCTCCACTGCTCTAGAGTCCAGTGGTGGTGTGCTTTACACCACTCAAACCAATGCTTCGCTTTCACTAGGTGTTCACTAGACATGTGCAAATGGGACAAAAATGATTTGACACATTTTTCGGTTTCTTTTTGGCCCTTTTTTGTTTTCGTCAACAAATTTCATTCCTTGCCCATTCGAAACAAAATTTGTTGCCCAGGGCCCACATTCACTCTTACTCACTCTTTCACAATCTAATTCACATGCTTATTCTCGTCCATTCTCTAAACAGGGAAACATTTAGAAAAAGTGAGAGAGAGAGAATGAATGAGAATTAGAGTGAGTGAGAGAGAGTGTGTTAATGTGGACGGCTTTCTGCTTTGTTTTCGTCCGATTCGTGAGGGGTCTTGCCTCGTTTTCTGGTGCTTCGTATGAATCACTGAATTTACTAAAATTTGGTAAAATTGCAATTTGTATGAATCCGAATGCATTAGTCCAGTGTCCACACACCTTTGGTCAAATAGTCTATGTGAACCATTGGCAGGTTAATGCCAACTTTATTCTAATTAATGATAAGAAATTATTTGTGTTTTCCTCAAACAGTTGGTGTTAAAATGTTTTATATTACAGAAAGTTTGACAATGTAATGCAATTCCTTAAATAACACATATGATGATTTGTAGTGCTTAAATAACCCTGTGGGACATTTATATCTAACCTTGCCTCTTGTATGCTTATTTGTTTGTTATGTAGCCAATTTTAGCTAGGGGAGTGCCCAGCCTAAAAAGCATAAAATACATACACATTCAGATTCCCGGGTGGCTGCTAGAGTAGTAATTCTATTATGTTATGTTATGTGTTGTTAGTGCTAAACTATAATTTGCTGTAGTGCAATGGTTTCATCTGTAGGAATACTTGTAAGAGATTAAAACCTGAATGATTATCATGATAAAGTGTGTCCTGAGTAGGTTGCCTAAATATTTTGGGGCATGTTTAGTGCTCAAAAAGCCTTGGTCAAGACTCAAATGGGAAAAGCCAGTCTATGTCCATATGTGTATTGTCGCTGTTGATTTGTTGAGTTTTTAAAGAGCTTTGACCCTGCTACTTATTCTCGATGGTTAAGAAAACAGATCTAGACATAAGTGTAAACATTCGCAAATGGATACTAAATTGGTTGACACTAAGGAAGCATAGAGCACTTATTAATGGAGCATATTCATCATGGTGTAGTTTTACTATCAGATTCCCGAAGGATTTAGTCATTGGGTCATCACTTTCATGGTGTACACATGAGCAATAAAAAGAGTGTCTTAGCAGGCAGTGAAGTGCATGTAACATGTATGACTATGTGGTCGTGTGCCCATACTACGTATCTACCAACAGGAAGGAACATTTTGTAAAACAGCAAAATCCTATGACAATTTTCTGAATATAAGATTCTAAGATTCATGTTACTTAAACATGTATTGTGCAGCAAACCTTTTTTAGCAATAAAAGCTGGTATATTTTAGACAATTCGTTCCATAAAAAATGGTTTTGTGCTGTTAAGCTAGTTATAAATTACTTTGTTAAAATAATCAATAATGTTCATTGTAAGTTGCATGGCACTAATGAAAGTTTTTATCCCAGGCTCCTTTTTATTGAAATTCTGAAGCTGAATAGCAACATTTTGCTAATTATTTTTGCTTACTTAACAGACTCCACAGGATAACACTGTAAAGAAAGAATCTTTAGCATATCTCCACAAAATTAGAAAAAAACATATTATAAGTATCAGTTTTTGTAAAAAACATGGAATGTTAGGATAGTTAAAACCTTTTTTTTTGTTGTTGCTGCAACCTACTTAAAAAGAGTTCTTGGTTATCCAGAATAGAAAATCTGATCTCAGCTCCAAAACTGGGCACATGTGTGAGTCTGGCCAGAAGAGATTTTCAGCTCTGCATATGATTTATTGTTTTAGGTTTCTTTCTACCACATGCTCCATTGACCCCTGGCCCACAGATCTTAACCATAGAAACATTTATACTGTTTATTCCATTCATCACCCAACAATCAGAAATACATTTTACCACATCCACAGCTCTTCTGTTTCCTCTAGCAGCAATTGATGTCTTGCTTTTAATTTCCAATTTATCATGTCATTCCTGTTTCAATCTATTAACCTTTTTAAACCATAACGTTTCAATAGATTGTGTCTCACCAGATATTTACACAATAGTTCGTTAAAAACGTTACTATTTGTAGTAACTATCTGTTTTGGATAGGCTGAGATACAATAACTATTTTATCCTTGTACGTAATATTTCCCCCCCAATCAGTTTATATATTTTTACCTACCCAGATCATTATTTGAGCTACTGTAATCATTAATGTTGTTTACTATGTGTATATAGCATTACATAAGGGTGTAAAAAGTACCAGAATGTCATAAAGGACTAGACTGGAACCAAAAATTGTTTCACCACTGTCCTACGCTTGCCTAAGGATTTTTGATACTATTTAGCAGTATGTTGAGCCATGGATGTGTCATGCCACACTAAACCCTGATTATTAAACCCTTTAAACCCCAGAAGGATTATAGATCCCACCTATAACCCCTCACCCTCCATCCTGTGCCCACTAGGATATAGAAGAGGGACACAGAAGCCAGCTTTGACCAGCCCAAGATGTGATTTAAAGTAGCGTTAACTGTTTTGGAGATGTATGGACCTCATCTTGTTCCTCTGGCCATCCCTTCATCCCTATCCCATTGAATGAAGATACATTAAATTAAATAAATTATTTTTTTTAACCTACCTAGTGATTCACTTGTTTCAAGTCACTAGACCTCTCTCTCACATTCCAGTTCATATAATGTTCCAACAACAACAAATTGTTGGTTTACACCTTTAAGGTTAACACTTGTTTTGATTTTTTTTAACTGTATACAACAGATACCTCCCAATGGAGAATAGATCATAGAATATATCATATTCCAAATGGGAAGAAATTGAAAATATTGCTTCTAAACTCAGTTTAAATGCAGGAATAATTTGATTGAGAGCACACCAGCTGTGAGAAAATAGACTTTGACTCTGGATACATGCACTTATTTATGGAGTCTAATTAAATCACAAAATCTATATTTTTCTCTATGTAGACTCTTACTGTTGACTAAATAATCCATCCAAAATATACATGTATTAATGCACGTGATGCGTGTTACCTAAAAAGTTTATTTTATTTATGACATTAAAGGTATCTGTAGAAAGGCACTTTTTTAAACCACTCAAAGATACAAATGGCTTTAGAGATTAATGGCTATGCATTAAGTTTTTCCATTCAGTCTTGTTCTTGTTGCAGCCATTAGTTTTTAGATAGGTGGTACATAAGCAATTCAGGAAACTGCTGTATCTGAATGGAATTAGGGATTATCAAGATACATAAAGTAATTGGTATCTATGCTAATAGTTTATTTCAATCTGCATCTGGGTCTCTAGTTCATGGGCCAAAATCTCTGGGTTGAGGGTCCGGCATTTCCTGGAGTTCCTGCCCATGGCTATCCCTACCCATTGATAATGTTATCCCAGTCCACTGATGCTGTTAGCCCCGCCCAGCAATGACATCAGTCCCACTAACCAACATCATTGGCCTACCTGAAGAGCAGGGGCTTCAGGGAGCCAGAGATTGCCACTCTTTCTCTATTTCTCTGTCACCTTGTGTCTTTCTTGTGTCTCATCCCCTCTAGATTGCAAGCAGGGCCCTCTTTACCCGATTTATCAGTTTGTCTTAATCTTTCAGTTTTTTTTTTCATACCCTTTGAATGTATATATTGTAAGAAGCACTGCATAAATTGTTGGTGCTATATAAATAATAACTAATAATAATAATAATAATAAGTCAAACCAAATAAAAAAACTTAAAGATAAATGATCATTTCAGAAATAAAACAGATACTTGAAATTTTCATTTTAATTCCTCATGTTAGGTACTGAAATAATGCAAAACCAGCATTTCTGCAAGTTCTACATCTGCAAGAATCTTGTATTGGCTTTTATGAATAGTTGCGGTTTTATCTAAATTTCAAAACTTAGTAATTAAACTTATCTAGTTCAGCTTCTTTACTTTCTATACCCATGTATTTAGTTAAACATCCCCTTTTATTGAGGATGATTCTGACTGATATTCATGTTGGGATCATATTAAATTATCTCACTAGGCAAAAACATTAAGGGAACACCAAATTCCATTATTATTTGTGTCATTAAAATGTATTTAAATATTATACTTTCTGTTTCAAAACAATTCTAGTTGTCATGAAGTAGAATGCTTTCAGTCTACAATGGGATGACCACATGTCCGGGATTGCCCCGGATAGTTCCGGAACGGGACATTATGTCTCTGGTCCCGGGCAGCCCTAATATGGTACAGTGCATTCAGCCAATCAGGAGAATTACGAAGTCTCTCCTGATTGGCTAAGAGTTCAGAAGCCTCTACTGATTGGCCGAATCATTCCTTCACGCGGAGCTCCATGTAAGCTGCACCCAGCACCAGGTAAGAAACCCATTGCGTGTTTGTCTGTTTGACTGTGTGTGTAATGTCTGTTAATAAAGGTGTAATTCTCTGAAAATGCTCATACCTGGTAATAGAAGGGTTAATTCTCTGAAACTGCTCATGTCTGGTAATAAAGGTGTTAATTATCTGAAACTTATCATGTCTGGCAATAGAGGAGTTTATTGTCTGAAACTGCTCATATTTAGTAATGACTGTATGTATAGTATAATATAAAGATATTATTGAATTTTCCTATTAAGAAAAGTAAAAGTCACCCAAAATACCACATGACCTTCATTGATGAACTACATGTCTGTAGGTGAAGGTAATTTATTAGAACAAAATGAGACACAACCCACTTGACTTTAGTGGCTCAGCATTAAAATATATGCATGTTGTGTGGGGCATTTGTATAGAGGGTGTGATAATGTATTCTGCCTATATTTTAAGTCTTAATCCATTTCAAAACAGCAGGGCATACAGAGCTTGCCTTCTGGGGGAGTGGTTTAGATACAAAGGAGGGATAGCTGTGCACATTGGTGTGGATAACTATCAAGGGGCAGGTTTAGCTGTAGAAAGGGCAGGGCTAGCCTCAGATAGCGGAGAATTGTATGGAAGTGAGAGGGTTGGGTGGGAGTAACCTGGAGACTCCAGGTGAACCTCGAAACATTCCCAGGTAGACTTAGAGTGGTATATGCCAGTAGAGCATTTTTTTTAATTTATTAACCTAGGGTTATAATTCAGTAGCATATCTAGATTTCCAGGTCAGGTGGTGGAATTTCCAAAGCATTTAAGATTGATGTCCCCAGGCCTCCATTTGGACAACAATTAGAGCTATAAAAGATTTGGAGTTGAAGACCGTGATTGGGCACATATTGGTATATATCTTAACTACAATTTTTTGTTTCTACTTTCCATTTTGAAGAATATATCATATGGATCTATACACAGGAACTACAGGTAATTATAAGTATTAACTCTAGCCGAACATTTGTTGTAGAGCTGGATTACCCCTCATTCCATTCGAAAGCATGATATATTTTTTGTGGTAGACTAAAATAATTTAAAAGATTAATTCGAAGTGCAGTTTTCCTTGCTTAAAGCTATATGACAATCGTTTTAGTCAAACCAGTTACTTTACAGTTAAATGAGTTCTGTTCCAGTTTCATTGACTGTTAGTTTTATCAGGAAATATATGGAATGGCTTTATTTAAAGATGTGGTACCTTGAATTTCATCTCACGGGATCAGAGTTAATATTAATTTCTGGTGTATTTAATTTCTGTGGCTTCCTCCTCCTGCCACTGGAAACTCTGTTTGCGGGTTCCTGTTGTTATAAACTGTCAGAGTGTGTCTGTAGCTATGTAAAAAGCCAAACCTGATGGAAATATGGCTTAAACTTTTTGCTGCAATATATATTTCTTAAAAGGGCTACTATGGAACTGTAGTGACTTAAGGAGACTGGAGAAGATAGCTGTGAACCTGACAGATATTATTTTGGTTACTTTTTGACCACAATGATTTTTCCAGATGCTGGCCTCTATTTGAGGTCTGATTATAAGACGGCCTTGAATATAAGACGAGGGGTATTTTTCAGAGCATTTGCTCTGAAAAAAACTTTGCCTTATAATCGAGCAAATATGATATATATATATATATATATATATATGTATATGTATATATATATATATACATAATGATCAGCCATAACATTATGATCACCTGGCTAATATTGTATAAGTCCCCCTTTTGCTGCCAAAACAGCCCTGACACGTGGAGGCATGGACTTCACTAGACCTCTGAAGGTGTCCTGTGGTAACTGGCACCAAGACGTTAGCAGCAGATCCTTTAAGTTCTGTAACTTGCAAGGATGTATTTTTGTTCCATGTGTTCTCCAGGTAAGTGCTGCACAGGCATCCGGCCATCCATGTGATGTCAGAGAAAATATGATTCATCAGACCAGGCCACCTTCTTCTATTACTCCATGGTCCATTTCTTATTCTCACGTGCCCATTGTAGGCACTTCGGCAGTGGCCAGGGGTCAGCATTGGCACCCTGACTGGTATACGGCTACACAGCCCCATATGCAACAAACTGTGATGCACTGTGTGTTCTGACACCTTTCTATCAGAGCCAGCATTGCATTTTGCAACAATTTGAGCTACAGTAGCTTGTCTGTTAGATTTGACCACACAGGCCAGCCTTTGCCCCCCATGTGCATCAATGTGCCCATGACCCTTTCACCAGTTCCTTGGACCACTTTTGATAGGTACTGACCACTGAAGACCAGGAACACCCCACAAGAAGTGCAGTTTTGAAGATGCTCTGACCCAGTTGTCTAGCCATCACAATTTGGCCCTTGAAATCTCGGAGTACTCCTTGACAAATCTCTGCTGCAACAAAAACTTCCTTCTTCTACCTGAGGAATATAGCTAGGATGAAGCACCTAATCCCACCAGAGGATACTGCCACCCTAATCCATGCATTTGTGACATCTCGTCTGGATTATTGCAATGCACTATATGTAGGCCTCCCAGAAAAAGATCTTCACAAACTGCAGTTGGCTCAGACTATTAACAAATCAATCCCGATCTTGCCATGTTACGCCTATTTTATGGTCTCTCCATTGGCTTCCTATCAAATGGAGAATTCACTTTAAGATAGGTGTGTTGTCATTTAAAGTCCTAAAGGACCAGGGACCCTGTTACCTAAAAGAGCTATTAACACCCTACATCCCTGCTCGCCCCCTCCGATCCACACATATGTCTCTTCTCTCATTACCCAAAGTGCGTACAAAATCAGGCTCCAATGACCTTTTTTGGGGTTAACTAAAAACTTAAATCTAAAAAAATGCATGTTGTGATTCATCAATGAGTTGCTCCTTGACTAATGTTTCCACACAGGCAAAGCTCACAGAGTCTCTTATATGCAGCCGGTGACGTCAGGCACAGCACGCAAAAATCACTACAAATCTCCACATAAAAGTAGTATCATTTCTCTCCATACAGGGAGAAAGGGGAGAGATAAAGAGAAAAGGAACCTTTGCGTTAACAGTGGAGAAACTAAAAAATAGGCACCCTGAGCATGGAGGGTCCAACTATAAATATCAACTGAGCTGCTTTGTATTGTACCCTGGATCATTGCAGTGGAAAGTTGCTCTTCTCATATATCTATTGTTACTCCTCTAGGTACAAGTAGTGAAAATGTGCTGTAAAGCAGCATATAACAGTTTTTGTAGATTTTCAAGGGCCCTTCTCATAAAATACAACAAGAAGAATTTGTACCTGCAATTGCATTAATTCTCAGAAAGCATCTGAAGTGATTCTCTGAGATTCCCAGAATTGATCATCTAGTGATTTTGAAGAGTAAATAGAGGGCATTCTACAAGCTCTCAATAGCCATGAGAATTGGAGCTGCCTCTCTTTGTTATGGATTACAACAGACAAACTATTATTTCATCTCTAAATGGGCCCTACAAGTACCTTCTGCATTATTGATTATGATGTACTGGAGCTCAGAAGTCTCTATTCAGTTGTGTAAAATGTCTGTCTGCCACAGTTAACAATTCTATTTCACTCTAATTTACTTTGCTTCCACTGTCGAATAACTGGTCCCATAGGATGGCCATGACTGTTTTGACACATTAGGTAAAGATTTAAGAAGTCAGAATGGTATTAAAAGCTTTATATATTTAAGTTAGAGTGATGTACGGTACTGACACAGATGCTAATGTCACTTTATAAAGTATAATTGTTTAGGAAGTCTTTAAGTTATAGTCACATTTAAAGGAAAGTCTCATATATATATATATATATATATATATATATATATATATATATATATTGTGGTAAAGTGTATGGGAGCGTGGTTGATGGTATATATATCTCACCTGGTTACCTCTGCCAGGCATGGTAGCAAACCCAGGTGCTCTCAGGTGAGGCTTCCTAAGCTCGTTACTGGGGAGGAAGCCTTAAAAGAGAGGGCTGTTAAGTTTGCAGGTGGAGGGAGAAACTGAATGAAGGAGCAGCTACAGCCAGCGCTGCAGCTCACCAGGTATGAAGCTTTACCCCATACAAAACTGGTTACTTTGCTTTGCGTCAGACCTTAGGCTGCTAGAGAGGTATCCTGCTGTTTAGTTAGAGCCGGACAGGCTTATAGTTTGTTTTGTTTACAAGGTGCTCTGTGACTACAACATCTAAATAAACGCGCTTTTACGTTGGAAACCTGTGTGAAACTGTCATTGCCGCCCCATGCGTGAGCTGTCCCCTACAATTGGTGGAGAATGCGGGCATGATGAAAAGGATCTAGGCCCACCTGAAATGTATAGTGAAGATTCTTTCCCCTTGCAGGTGTTAGCTGGGGAGGAAGAAGAAGAAACTTCCCTACCCGGCCAACAGGTCTTAGATTTAGAAATGTCTCGGGGTAACTTCGGGACCGAGCAAGTGAGAGACCCCACTCTGGGAACTGCACGGGCAAATGTCACGGTAGTAAATGGGGTACCACAGGAACCCGAAGCTGACCAGAAATTTCCGCATTTTGCCATGAATGGGGATCTAGTGTACCGGGTCACCAAAGTTAACAAGGAAATTGTGGAACAGCTTCTGGTGCCAAAACCATACCGACACCTGGTGCTGGACATAGCCCATAACCATGTGTTTGGGGGGCACTTGGGGACTAATAAAACACAAGAGAGGGTCCTCCAAAGGTTTTATTGGCCTGGGGTATATGAAGAAGTAAAAAGGTATTGTGAGTCATGCCCCACATGCCAGAAGAGTGCCCCAACACCACACTTCCGTAGCCCCTTGGTGCCACTTCCCATCATTGAAGTACCATTTGAGAGAGTTGCCATGGATTTGGTAGGGCCCATTGTCAAATCTGCTAGGGGACACCAATACATTTTGGTTGTCTTGGATTATGCTACCCGGTACCCAGAGGCGGTACCCTTAAGAAACATGGCCTCCAAAAATATTGCTAGGGAGTTGTTTTACATGTTCTCTCGCACGGGGATCCCTAAAGAAATTCTTACTGACCAGGGTACGCCCTTTATGTCACGGGTCATGAAAGACCTGTGTAAGTTGTTTAAAATCACTCACCTCCGTACCTCAGTGTACCACCCTCAAACAGACGGGTTAGTGGAGAGGTTTAACAAAACCCTAAAGCATATGCTAAAAAAGGTGGTAGAAAGGGATGGTCGGGATTGGGACTGTCTATTACCCTACCTCATGTTCTCTATCCGGGAGGTGCCCCAAGCGTCTACAGGGTTTTCCCCCTTTGAGTTAGTGTATGGCCGACATCCACGGGGTTTGTTAGATATTGCCAAAGAAACTTGGGAGACCGAGGCCACCCCATATAAGAGTGTTATTGAACATGTGGCTCAGATGCTGGAGCGAATAGCGACGGTGATGCCTATAGTTAAAACGCATCTGCAAAGAGCGCAGGAGGCCCAGAGCAGAATTTATAACAGATCTGCCAGGTTGAGGGCCTTTAATCCTGGGGACAGGGTCCTGGTTTTAGTGCCCACCGTTGAAAGTAAGTTTTTAGCCAAGTGGCAGGGTCCCTATGAGGTTGTAGAGAAGATGAGTGAGGTGAACTACAAGGTCCATCAACCGGGCAGGAGAAAACCCTTCCAGGTTTACCACGTAAACCTGATCAAGCCGTGGAAAGAGCGGGAGTCTTTGGGGGCGACCCAGGCAGGGGTCAAAGAAGTGGGGCAACCAGTTCCCCCAGTAACCATAGGAGAGGCACTGTCAGTGCCCCAGAAGCAGGAGGTGAGGGAGTTCCTGCAGGAAAACAGACGAAAGTTTTCGGACCTACCTGGCCGTACCCACCTCATAAAACACCATATTAAAACTGAGCCTCACAGTAAAGTGAACCTGAAGCCATACAGGATACCAGAAGCCCGTAGAGAGGCGGTATCCACGGAGGTCAGGCGCATGCTTGAATTAGGTGTTATTGAGGAATCTACTAGTGAGTGGTCAAGCCCCATAGTGCTAATCCCAAAGCCCAACGGGACGTGGAGGTTCTGTAATGACTTCAGGAGATTAAATGAGGTCTCAAAGTTTGATGCGTACCCCATGCCCCGAGTGGATGAACTGGTTGAGAGGCTTGGGAAGGCAAGGTACATTACAACACTTGACCTTACAAAGGGCTATTGGCAGATACCGTTAACTGAGGAGGCTAAAGAGAAGACTGCCTTTTCCACTCCAGAGGGCCTGTTCCAGTATGTTGTGATGCCATTTGGGTTACATGGGGCCCCTGCTACCTTTCAGAGGCTGATGGATCTGATTTTGAGACCACATCGTGATTATGCCGCTGCTTACCTGGACGATGTGGTAATTTTTTCATCTGACTGGAAAAGTCACCTCGGTAAGGTACAGGGCGTGTTAGACTCCATTAGTGATGCAGGCCTAACCATAAACCCTGAAAAATGTGCAGTGGGTCTGGAAGAAGCAAGATACCTGGGTTATATCATTGGTAGGGGGCTGGTTAAACCCCAGATCAATAAGATTGAGGCGATACAGAACTGGCCTAGGCCAGTAACAAAGAAACAAGTGAGGGCTTTCCTTGGCATAACCGGGTACTACCGTCGGTTCGTGCCCAATTTTGCCTCCATGGCCACACCATTGACAGACTTAACACAGGGTGGTAAGTCAGTGATGGTAAAGTGGAACCCCGAGGCAGAAAGGGCTTTTCAGAGTCTGAAGTCTGTCCTGTGTGACCAGCCAGTGCTCGTTTCCCCTGATTTTAGGAAACCATTTCTGGTTCAGACAGACGCGTCTGCTAGAGGTTTGGGGGCAGTTTTGTCACAAGTGGTTAATGGGGAAGAACACCCAGTGCTGTACTTGAGTAGGAAACTGACCCCAGCCGAGGAAAATTATGCCATAGTGGAAAGGGAGTGTCTCGCCATCAAGTGGGCGTTGGAGTCCCTGAGATATTATCTCCTGGGCAGGGAATTCGTGTTGGTGACTGACCATGCTCCTCTGGCATGGATGAAACAGAATAAGGAGAGGAATGCAAGAGTGACCAGATGGTTTCTCTCCTTGCAAAATTTTAGATTTACAGTGGAGCATAGACCAGGGAAGTTACATGGGAATGCGGATGCGTTGTCCAGGGTGTACTGTATGGTTGCTGACGCTGTCCAGACCTCTGGTCTGGAGTCGACGGGGGGGATATGTGGTAAAGTGTATGGGAGCGTGGTTGATGGTATATATATCTCACCTGGTTACCTCTGCCAGGCATGGTAGCAAACCCAGGTGCTCTCAGGTGAGGCTTCCTAAGCTCGTTACTGGGGAGGAAGCCTTAAAAGAGAGGGCTGTTAAGTTTGCAGGTGGAGGGAGAAACTGAATGAAGGAGCAGCTACAGCCAGCGCTGCAGCTCACCAGGTATGAAGCTTTACCCCATACAAAACTGGTTACTTTGCTTTGCGTCAGACCTTAGGCTGCTAGAGAGGTATCCTGCTGTTTAGTTAGAGCCGGACAGGCTTATAGTTTGTTTTGTTTACAAGGTGCTCTGTGACTACAACATCTAAATAAACGCGCTTTTACGTTGGAAACCTGTGTGAAACTGTCATTGCCGCCCCATGCGTGAGCTGTCCCCTACAATATATACAAATGTAGATCAATTTGTCTGTATCAACATAAAGTATAACTATCAATCATCTATCTATCTATCTATGTATGTATTTAAGCTGGACCTAGAGTATTTGGCACCCGGGGCAGATCCTGTATGTGGCACCCCCCTCCCCACAAAAAAATTAATGTTGTTAAGAATATTTATTTCACAAATTTGTAAATTGTATGTCAACTGGAAAAAACTAAGAATCTGAAATAATAAATGATTAACTTAAACAAATAACTTAAATAAGTTTGAATAAATAACATTTACTGAATAGATATGGTACAGTACAACCCTTATCACTATACGCTAAGTCAGACATTGACGTGGTAGGCCTCTGCCCCTAAAACAGCCTATTCATGCCACCACTGCCCCTAAAACAGCCTGCCTGTGCCACCGCTGCCCCTAAAGCAGCCTGCCTGTGCCATCGCTGCCCCTGAAGCAGCCTGCCTATGCCACTGCTGCCCCTGAAGCAGCCTGCTTGTGCCACTGCTGCCCCTGAAGCGGCCTGCCTGGGTCACTGCTGCCCCATAAAGCAGCCTGCCTGTGCCATCGCTGCCCCTGAAGCAGCCAGTCTGTGCCACCGCTGCCCCTGAAGCAGCCTGCCTATGCCACCGCTGCCCCTGAAGCAGCCTGCTTGTGCCACTGCTGCCCCTGAAGCGGCCTGCCTGGGTCACTGCTGCCCCATAAAGCAGCCTGCCTGTGCCATTGCTGCCCCTGAAGCAGCCAGTCTGTGCCACCGCTGTCCCTGAAGCAGCCTGTCTGTGCCATCGCTGCCCCTGAGGCAGCCTGCCTGTGCCACCGCTGCTCCTGAAGCACCCTGCTTGTGCCACCTCTGCCCCTGAAGCAACCTGCTTGTGCCACCTCTGCCCCTGAAGCAACCTGCCTGTGTCACCTCTGCCCCTGAAGCAACCTGCCTGTGCCACTCCTGCCCCTGAAGCAACCTGCCTGTACCACCTCTGCCCCTGAAGCAACCTGTCTGTACCATCTCTGCCTCTGAAGCAACCTGTCTGTGTC
This sequence comes from Spea bombifrons, assembly GCF_027358695.1. NCBI lineage: Eukaryota > Metazoa > Chordata > Amphibia > Anura > Pelobatidae > Spea > Spea bombifrons. Next base: position 70,932,937 of record NC_071088.1, on the reverse strand, counting down.
ACATCTGCCCCTGAAGCAACCTGTCTGTGCCACCCCTGCCCCTGAAGCATCCTTCCTGTGCCACCCGTGCACCTGAAGCAACCTGCCTGTGCCACCCTGCCCTCCTAAATAGCCTGCCTGCCCCATTTCTAACCCCTAAACAGCCTGCCTGTCCCATTTCTGCCTCTAAACACTTACCCACTTAATTCTTTCATTCACCCATTTATTCATTCACCCATTCAGTCTTCTGCACCTAATTACCTCTCTTGCAGAGATGTCACTGGTCTGGGGACCAAGCATCACTGGGGTCGCCTAACGCGGGCCCGTAGCTTACTGCTGTGGCGCCCACGCACTGTGTGAAGGAAACTTGTCACAGAAGCCTCCGTGCCATGGGCTCCTGAAGGGGACTGAGTGTCAGCCTCCTTCCTACAGACTATGGGCCCTGGTAAGGAGTGCCACGTTATCCAAATCATAAGAGACTCTAACGACTGTGGCGCTCGGAAAACAGATTTGGGATTTCTGCATTTTGGGACTGTAACGGTTCCTAGAGTCACCCTACCCCTCAATTAATGTTATCCAATGACATGAAGCCCTTTTGTGTGTTATTAATAAAAATGTATTTTATTATTGCCTTATTTCCTAACCGTTTACACACAGCACACTAAGGTCTGGGAGATTGATGCAACGACTCCAAGTGTTCCCAGGTATGCCCATAGGGTCATCTAGGCTGCGTCTACATTCCTCAACATTACTTCTTTGCAGGACATTTGTTAGTATCATCAGCATTCTAGTCAACGGGATCTCAGGTCTCATGGAAATCAATGAGAGGAGGAGCTGCAAATCATAAATACCGTATTGGCTCGGATATAGGCCTCCCCCGTATATAGGCCGCACCCTAAAAGTTTGGTGCTTTTTTAAAGAAAAAGTTTTTTTTCTTTAAAAAAGCACCAAAAAAAACATGCTGCCACTCTGTCCTCCCTCCCTGAGATACGCTGCCGCTGTCCTCCCTCCCCGAGATACGCTGCCGCTGTCCTCCCTCCCCGCGATACGCTGCCGCTGTCCTCCCTCCCCGCGATACGCTGCCGCTGTCCTCCCTCCCGCGATACGCTGCCGCTGTCCTCCCTCCCCGAGATACGCTGCCGCTGTCCTCCCTCCCCGAGATACGCTGCCGCTGTCCTCCTCTGCCCCCCCCTCCTCGACTTACCGGAGCAGACTCCCGGGTGTCTTGCGGGGCCGGCGAGGGACATCTACGCAATACGCGTATGCAACTTCCGGTACCGGTACCGGAAGTTGCATGCGCGTATTGTGTAGATGTCTCCCGCAAGACACCCGGGAGTCTGCTCCGGTAAGTCGGGGGTGGGCAGAGGTAAAACGCTTAGATAACCTCCCGTGCCGGCACCCCCCCCCGTGGGAAGTGCTGGCAGGGGAGGCTGTCTGAGCGTATCGGGTAGAAGGATGCAGGTCCCCTGCACCGCTGCGGGGGATCTGTATCTTAACCCCGCTGCCTGCCCGGCGCCCGGGACTGCATGTCCCGGGCGTCGGGCGCTAGACCCCGAATATAGGCCGCACCCCCACTTTAAAAACTTAAAGTGGGGGAAAAAAGTGCGGCCTATATTCGAGCCAATACGGTATAAAGCTGAACACTGGGAGTGCTACTGAGCATGCACATTAAGTATACTTCTTCCTTGAACTTCCCGGTACCAGTAGAGGCAGCTGGGGCTGAAGTTCAATGTAATAGTCTAGAGACTAATGAATGCCTGCAGAAAATGCATTTAAGTCCATGGAAAATAGACTTTGTTTAAAAGTTAAACTGCATCTATTTACAAAGATCTAGACTTTATTTTAATTTCAATGGTGAGAAGTATGTAACATTTCAATGCAAAAACATAGTGTTATTATGGTAGAGTAAGCCCGGGCTTCTAATACAATAGAGTGTCCCTTGATCAATTAGCAATGGCGAGTGCTGTTGCTTCCCCAGGTAGGCAAAACCTTTGTAGAGAACATTTTTTTTCAAATGAGCTCACAGTCCCTGCCAGGCTACATTAATATCCAAGTGCATTAATGAAAAAACAAGGATTATAAAACTCAGACTCCTGGCAGCTTGCATACATAGACACTCAGCCTGGCCAGGGAATCCCTATTTATTTAGAGCACTTACTGTCAACTTTAAATAGTTGTAATCACTATGTTCTGTAATGATGCTTTAAAGTGCTTTGACTAAGATCTCTATATTTTTCTATCAATACTTTAGCCCCTTTTTTACAAAATATTTTCATTATAGTTCATTTTGTACATAGTTACGAAATGTTTGCGCGGTAGTCGAGCCAGAGTTCCATAGTCGTGGCTGGGTAAACCCTGGTCCTAAAGATGGGTAATAAAGCCAGGGTTCCCAAATGAGCTCCCTCTCCATAACCATCTCCAAGTTTTGCACACCACAAGCATAGTGTATTCCCAAAAGAGCGATGTGGTGGGACATCTCCACAGTTTCTAGCCGCTGTACAGTTCAATGAATTTGTGGCTAGGTCCCATGGAGCATTTCCAGTGATATAGAGCCCCCATACCAGACTAGTTCATGGGAGTCTGGTTAAGGCAGACCAGGCAGGGTTTTCCAGTCACCCTGTGCCCCCCAGTGAGCATTGGGTGACTCAGACATAAGAGGGGACTGGGCAGCCTTGCAAGGAGTTTCCACAGGAATACATCAGTGTCTCCTTCCAAACACAAATCTACCCCCATGTGTCCTTAGCCTCAGGGGGTTACCGTGACAACTTCCTTATGTAGTGAGTGAATATAGCTTGTCTCTTGCACAGCCATGAGGCCTTACTTGGCCCCAGCATGTGTCTTGTTGCACTACCACTCACCTGGCAGGGGATGCATTTGAATGATAGCACCAAATTTCTTTGCAACTCAGATAGATTTATTTGTGCTTATTGTGTTAATGTTTCATAATGCTATTTTAGTTAAATAAATATATAACAGATAGATATATAAATGTTTTTCACTGAACAAAACCTATGGCTCTGTTTTGTTTGGCACGTCCATTTGTCCTCTAACTGAACAAATACTTAACAATCTCTTAAAAAGCCAACACTATGCATTTTATAGGGTACTGAGAACAAATAAAACATTTCTGGAAGACTATTTATGGTCTTCCCATAATCATTAATCATACGGCACAAACGTATCAGAGGAAGAATTCTAACCTCAAGATGCATCTAATGTAAGAAAGCTATTTAATGGGGGATGTTGATTTTCTAATGTCATTATTAGAAAATAGATAATAGCATCAATAATTAAGTACAAATTGGGTTTAATATTTTATGCTGGCGGCATGTAATTTACACTCTAGCCGACAAAACCAGAGGTCATGTCTGATCTTAAAATGAGAATACAATTTATGGTTAACTTTGTTTTTTTTCATAGGGAATATAAATATTTCGAGAAAGTTAACATGTAGATAAAAGTAGGTTTGGTTACTTACTTGTTTTTTAAAATCTCCACATCTTCTGTTTTCGTGATATGTTCAAATGCATGCACTGATGTTGTGATATCTGTTAGTATAAAGAAGGTGTGGTTAATGTGGTGTGGTTTAGGCTTTGGAATCCAAGACATTTACTTTAGTTCATGTTTGGTCAAAAAGGTTAGAGATCCTATTATTCTAAAAGATTTGTGTGTTGACATATATTTAATTTCTCTTTTTTTTCCACTGTTACACAAATAATTAATGACAATTTGGTCTTATGGTAGTACCACACAAAAGATACACATTTTAAAGACCTAGAAGGGGCTGAGTGAATGATGTGTGCAATACTCAATTTTTGTTGGCGTTCACCTGGCCTTAATATTCCAGAGATAAGTAATATCTAAGGTATATAGTATAAGTTGGTATGTGGACATGTTCTAGTACATGGTGACATGCATTGTACTCCTTCTTCCAGGGAGACATTTTGGGTATGAAGGAGGGTCACAATGGAATAAGATAGGATATAAAAAGACAAAGAATAATCATGGCTAAATTGCCCCTTTCCTCCATAGCCTGGCAATGAACTCAAGTCTGGTGCAAATACAGGGGGTTTATAAATATGATGTACTCTGCACTGTCCATTGCGGAACGATAGTATTACATACATCTCACTAGCGCTCCTCTACTTTTCACAAGCTGGGTCAAGCCAGATGGTAGAGACCCTTTACATTTTTAACGATACAGCTTGTCCATTAATAGATTCTTTTTTGATGACAATACAAACTTTCAAGCAATTGTACGGGAAGTAATAATGGAAAGGTCGTACATTCCATCCCCATACAAGCCATTAGCTTATTTTCTCTCTTTTGAGTAAAGTCTTAAGTCTTAACAAGGGCGTGAGCTTTGGCAGCATACAAACCTTTCCCAGACACTTTTTATATGTGGCTAATGAAAGTCACTGATACAGGTTTTACTGTGTATTGTCATAAAAAAGAAGCTATTAATGGGTAAGCTGTATTGTTAAGTATGTAAAGGGTCTCTACTACCTGGCTTGACCTAGCTTGTGAAAAATGGAGGAGTGCTAGTCAGAGCAACTTTACTATGTCTTCTTGCACAGGCAGTCAGGGTTGTGAGACGTATTTAATACTATCACTCCACAACTTATTCAGAGGTGGACAGTGCAGAGTAAGAAGTTTACTAAGGAGGACTAACTGCAAGCACGTGCTCCAAAAAGCCCTAAATCCTGTATCAGTAGCTTTCCTTAGCCAGATGCAACGTGCGTACGGGACAAGGTTTGCACGTTGCAACAGCTCATGTTAAGACTGTGCTGAAAAGAGAGAAAAGAAGCAACAGGACCGTACAGGGATTGAACCTGCGACTTTGGCATTATTATTTCCCATACAATTGCATGTATGGGAAATAATATATTGTTATCAAAAGAGAATCGGTTAATGGATTTACTGTGTCACTAAGTTTTGTACCAACTTCCTTCTGCTGAACAGCTCAAATTAAGGAGTTTGCTCTTACAATCAGTATTTGGGTTTAATATGTAAAGATGGAAATCCAGCAGAACAATCAAAATCACTAAAGGAAGGCCTCCCCGTCTGGGAATCGAACCCTGGTCTCCGGAGTGTGTCTTGTTGTCTAGACACACGAGTGTAACATGGGGGTACTTGTTATTCAGGTATATTCTATATGACCAAAACGTTTGTTGACACCTGACCACTGCACCTATGTGAGCTTGTTGGACATCCCATTCCAAAACCATGAGCATTAATATAGACTTGGTCTGCCTTTGCGACTATAACAGCCTCTACAAGATTTTGTGGATTGAGTGTGTCTGTAGGAATTTGTACCCGTTCAGCCACAACAGCATTAGTGAGGTGAGGCACTGATGTTTGACAAGAAGGCCTGACTCACAATTAGCTATTCATTTGTTTTTCAAAAGGTGTTCATTGGGGTTAAGCTCAGGGCTCTGTGCAGACCAGTCAAATTCTTCCACACCAAACTTATCAAACCATGTCTTTATGTGTCTTCATTTGTGCACAGGGACACAGTCATCCTGGAACATGAAAGTGCCTCCCACAAACTGGTGCAACAAAGATGGAGACATACAACTGTCTAAAACACAACGATGGCAAACCTATGGCATGCGGCTAGGTTGCTAACTGACAGATCCAGCCTTTGGGTGTGTTGGAAGAGAGAGGGGTGCAGAGCGGTTGCTCATGGAAAAGCTTTCAGCAACTGGTCGGCGCCTTTCTGTTTCCTCCGCTCCCTGCCTCCACCCGCCTCAGTGCTGCCCTGACTGCGGTGGTGGGGGCGCAAGGCCTCCATCTTGCCGCAGAGGCCTCGCGGTCCCACCACAGGGCTTCAGCAGGGTAAGTGAACTACAAAGGAAGAGGGTAGATAGATAGTGAGAAGGTGGGTAGTAAAAATATTGAAATACATAAGGAATGAGAATGAGTGAGAGAATGAATTAATGTGTGGGTGAACTGTGTGAATGAGTGAGGGGATTATTAATGTGTGGGTAAATCTTTGGAATGAGTGAGAGTATGAATTAATGTGTGGATGAATTGTGTATGAGTGAGACTATGAATTAATTAATGTGTGGATGAATGCCTTGAATGGTTTTTGAAAATGCATTCATGAATATGTGCAAATGATTTGTGTGAATGAGAGAAATAATGATTGTGTGATGGTTGAGTGACTCCATTTTTTTATTATGTTGATATAATTTCTGTGCAAACAAATAGACCCTCTTTCTATGTGTTTTTCTGCTTGGGCAGATAGATGGGCCAAATAGTTATTATCGGCTGACACATTTTATCTTTCAATGCTTAAAAAACAAACATAATTTATATGGGTAAATTGATGCACAAAGTTGTGTATAGTAATTTTGTAGCAAATAACTTCCTCTCCATGTTTAAAATGCTATGTTGACACGTTGTGGTCTGCAACTTGGTTTCATGCAGAAAATTGGGCACTCGGGAGCAAAAACGTTCACAATCAATGGTCTAAAATGTCTTTATAGGCTGTAAAATTAACATTGCCCTTCATTGGAATTAAAGGGCCTAGCCCAAACCCTGAAAAACAGCCTCAGTCCATTATTAATTCTCTACAAAACTTTACAGTAGGCACTATGCATTCCGGTAGGAAGCTCTTTCCTGGCATCTGCCAAACACAGAATCGTCCATCAGTCCATCATATTTCCAGACGAATTGTGGTTCATTACTCCAGAGAACATGCTCTACAGTCAAATGACGGTATGCTTTACATCGCTCCAGCTGACATTTGGTATTCTACATAGTAATCTGCGGCTTGTGTGCAGCTGCATGGCCATGGAAACCCATTTCATGAAGCTCCTGATGCACTTTGATTGTGCTGATGTTGCTTCCAGCTCCAGCTTGGAACTCTGTAGCAAGTGAAGGTGATTTGTGCACACTATGCTCTTTATCACTCGCCGGCCCTGCTGTGTGCATGGTCTACTGCCTAGTGGCTGAGCTGTTGCTGAGCTAGATGCTTCCACTTCACAGTAATAGCACTTTGCACTGGGACAGATCTAGTATGGCAGAAATTTCTGGCAGTATGGCAGAAATTTCACAAATTGACTTGTGTCAAAGGGGGCATCCTATGACAGTGCCACATTTAAAATAAACTGCTTGATGGAAGGACATAACTTACTAAATAATGTTGAACATGGAAGGATACATCCAATATTATCACTTTCAAAAGAATCAAGGGTTACATTATGTATAATTTACATGAAAGATAAAGTGTATTTTTCAAGTGTACACTTTCGTAAAATTAAATTATATTTTCTGATCTACCATAGAAGACAAGGGAAGTTTTAGTCGTTAAAGATTAATATGGCTAATTTGCAATAATATTGATATACTATTTTCCATCTTTATCCATCCCCTGATGAGGAATGAATGACTCCCTCTAGGCTATTCATAATTGAACAATGCTTTTAAGAGTTGAATGCTGCATTTTTGAAGGTGCCTATTTTATTGTATGTAATGTCACTTTGATCAATTATTTTACTAATGTTTTTAAGGGTCTCAGAAAAGAGACAGATTGATAGACACAACATGAATCAATGATGTGTTGTGTCTTACTCTTCAGAACGTATTGCCTGATGAACTTAAAGACCTAAGTAAGAAAACATTGATGGCATTTTTGTGTACCTATTTTTAGCTGGGCATAGTAAATCTTAGTTTTTCTTATATTAAAAAGAAAAACACCAGTGGTAATTAAAGTTCATTATATGAGTGAACAATTATAAATCAAAGTAAAATACAGCAAATTAAAATTCTACTCCAGGATTAATTCACTAATAATTGACTCTCAAATGCTGAGATGACAATTTTCTATTTAGGGGAATTTCCTTAACCTTTGCTTGGTCAAGAATTCTAGGGTTCCTAAAAATGTCTGACCACACTCAGACTGATTCAATAAAAGTTGCATTGTCGATAAAGTTAAAGGGTTAAGACAACTGACACCACTGGGGCATCATGGAAACTAAGAGGAGACAACACAGGGAAGCTCAGGCTCAAAATTAGGTTAAAACCCCAATTCATATGTCTCACAAGTTTTAATTTTGTGAATATACAGAAAGATATAAATTAAGATGCAACATTAAAAGGATAACTATTTCATTAAAAGGCAGTTTTCAAAAAGTGACCTGTGACTTTTGAATTTTTGAAAATCAAAAGGTTAAAAATGAAGCTACTGAAAAAAAATTGGCACATGCTTTTTGTCATTTTTTTACACCAACCACAAGTTATTACAGGGTGTAACGGTGTGAAGACGTTGAGCTCCTTAATCTGAAGGCATCCTTCTTAAAGGCAGCAAACGTTGATAAATATATCTCAATATATAAATATATCAACAATATCCATTGAAATTATTTTGCTACTTATTTTCATTTGATATCAGGAAGGTGCATTACAAGATAACACAAACGCATGACACCATGAACAGTTATGTCAGAATCATACCATCCCATAAAACACCCTTACTGTACTTACATGCAAGCACGATACTTCTGAAACACCTAAATATACCAAAACAGTGCTTCACTTGAGAGCCACATCTGACTTTGCTTTGTATTGTTCCATGTTGTACTGGAAGGACTGCAAAAAGTAAGAAGATGATAATAATGAACTAAACATGGAGATGTGGCATTTACTCCTTTCCATTTGCACCAGGATTTTATAAGTCCAGGATAGTCTTAGGTTCTTAGTCCTGCTCATGTTAAGAGGGCTAGGGGATATTCAAGTCCCTGCACATCTACTAGACCTCCAAGGAGTACAGTCAAACCCACTTCTCTATATAATAAATTATATTTAAATGTGTGTGTGTGTCTGTGAAGAGGACAGTCTACACAGGGCAACCAGCTACGTTATAGAGTTGGTTAAGTCCACTAGAATGAAGAAAGTCAACTGGCAACGTTATCTAATGTGAAAGACGATATTAGGCATAATGGTAACTGTCAATTTTTTTTTAAATTCAGATGATGGAGGGGTTCAATTAGACAACCTATTGGAGCTCCTGAAATGTAAGTTTATTGTCATATCTCATGGTGGGGTGTACAAAATTGTAAGTTAACATTGCCATGCCCCTACTTTTAATCTGATAAATTCTATAGATAGATTACTCTTAATATTTACTAGGGGTGCAAGCGTCCCATTTTGTTGTATTATTTCATACCTTTCCCACTGCAATAAAATGAAGATGTCTTTCTGTTTAATTGTAACTAAAATGATTTGAGAGAGGGAATAAAGGATCAGCAGCATGTACAACAAAAGACATTTAAAATATATCAAAACGCCATCACTATTGATTTATTAATGCTAGGGATTGTGGCTCTAATTGAATAGATATCCAGGAAGTCAGTTAATGTAGCTGACAGCGATACAGGAATTTAATCTCCCAAGTGGAAAAATTATTACTGTTTTTTTCTTTCCTTGTTGACAGTTGGATAAATATCCAATCAATTCACATTTCTATGGATTAGTAAATCCACATGCAAAGAAGACACATTAGTTTGTGTGCTGCTGTTAAAAAGGTCATAGACCAGACTTGGATTTTTTCACATAAACAGTATGTTACTGAATCACAAGTCCTGAAATAGAGTTTATGGTAAACCCACTTATTTGTTGTCATTGGAAAATATGTATCAATTGTGTATCTAACTGCATCATAATAAAATCTCTTCATATATTCAGGCCAGCCTGAATATATGCCCATTTCTCGCTGTAATTAATAATATATAATAGCACTGTGTTGGTTTATGGGGTTTAAAAAATTTTATACATTTATGGAGTGGCACAGGCAGATGGGCAGAGCTGTAGCTAGCGCCTTTTGTGCTTGAGTCAAGAATGGAAAATTGTGCCCTCTAGCTTTATTTTTTACAGAGGTTATTTTATTTACACTGCTCTTACACACTGCATTTACACATACCTGCCCATAAGCACACATAAACACATACACTGCCCTCACACACACCTGTCCATACACTCTGCCTTTACGCACACCTGCCCATTAACACACATATACACATACACTGCCCTTACACACGACTGGCCATACACACTGCCTTTATACTGCCCATTAATACGCACATACACACACCAGCTTACAATACCTACACTGCTCATACACACACGAGCTTACAAAGACACACATACAGTGAAGGAAAAAAATATTTGATTTTGTACGTTTGCCCACTGACAAATACATGATCAGTCTATAATTTTAATGGTAGGTTTATTTGAACAGTGTCAATGATCACAAGACAGCTGGGACCATAGTCACCAAAAAAACTGGGTGAAAGTGTCGTAGTCAGATAAGACCAAAATCGAGCTATTTGGCATCAACTCAACTCATTGTGTTTGGAGGAGGAGGAATGCTGCCTATGACCCCAAGAACGATATCCCCACCGTCAAACATGTAAGTGGAAACATTATGCTTTGAGGGTGTGCTAAGAGGACAGTACAACTTCACCGCATCAAAGGGACGATGGATGGGTCCATGTACCGTCAGATCTTGGATGAGAATCTCCTTCCCTCAGCTAGGGCATTAAAAACGCATCGTGGATGGGTATTCCAGCATGATAATGACCCAAAACACAAGGCCAAGGCAACAAAGAAGTGGCTCAAGAAGAAGCACATTAAGGTCCTGGAGTGGCCTAGCCAGTCTCCAGACCTTAATCACATAGAAAAACTGTGGAGGGAGCTGAAGGTTCGAGTTGCCAAACGAGTAAAATGCACTAAGCATGGAATGGGGTTAAAAGATAAGAAAATGGGTACCACAGATCATCCCCCTTCAACCCACATCCTTTCCATGGTGGGATAAAGGGTTACAAAATAACTCCCAAGCGATTGGTATCTATGGCATCTAATCTATGTTGGAAATGGCACATTCTTTCGTTGGTTTGTGCTCCCTGGTTGTAATCAGTCCCCCAAACCTGATTTTGATGAGACCAAGAGTTCTCTAAAAACTTGTCGTCAAGTTAGCCTCAATTTACTTGTGCTGGGCAAGGGTGTTGGACTGATGAGTAGTATTAGGAGCAGAGAAAGTATATCTGCCTTTTTTCAGGACACGTAATTTTAACACGTTGCTGAGCAGAACATGCAAAATGCAGCCCTGCATTATATGGCATGTATGAATTTAAAGAAGGGAATCAGCTACTCACTTGTATGTCCTACATATTACAGGGCAGAAATTTATATAATATGCATCTTTGAAGAAGTTGCTGATATGGTCACCCTACCACCCCAAGGGATACCATGCTGGAAATCATTGAACATTATGTGCATTTCCAGGAAAGGTGGGATAATCGTCAGGTTTGCATCACAGAGCATCTGGATATTAATAGAATCAAAATACTTAATATTTACTTTTAGCCTGCTATAGTGGTACAGTCCTGACATGGGTGCCATTGATGAAGTCCTTGTGAATCAATAAACTTTAATTTTTGAATGGACACATACGATTGGTGATTTCAGTTCCTGATGTTGCACCCTATATCTGCTTGTTTCTTTTATGCATCTGACAGATGGAGGAGAAATGCATTTTGGGCTACACCAGGACTGCTGACTCTATTAACTTACAACAAACAGGTAGGAAGTCCTTACCGTTTGGTTGTCTATTTGTATCTTCAGTTCTTCCTTGCCATTACCAGTAGGGTATTTGCCTTTGGCATGTCCTAATCCCAATCGAGGGGGACACCATCCTCCCAGTGCCACCATCCTTACTAAATATCAACAAAATGGATACTGAAGTGAGATGGTTTAGATTTATAACTGATATGCCCATTGCATCACATAGTAGCATTGCTTTTGATGGAGGGGGGGGGTTCTACTGTAGGTACAACCCCTGTGTATATACTGTTACATAAGGAACTTATTTCCTAAAGATAGCATGCAATCAAATAGAGGATTACAGTGGAAAATATCTTTCATCTCTGACCACACAGTATTTCCATCTGCATGCATGAAAAAACACATATATAGTCAAAGATGAGAAATGTTAATTAGCTAATAGCCCGGGTTACCCACAAATGTGAACCATGTTGCCCCTAAAACCACTGACTGGTTAGAAATAAAATTAAACCACAGTTGTAGTAAAATGGAAAAAGAAATTAAGACTCTTTACCACTTAAGACGGCCGCAGGTATAAGAATATTAATTGGTCCTTGACTTCATTCTGGTGTGGGATAAAGGGCAAATTGTGGGTTCAGCAGACAATTTGATAAACATAGATGCTTTATGAACCTAAAGGGCTGAAGAACCCACAAGCACAAATAACATTTCCTTTATTCATCACATTTTCTGTTCACATAAATTACACTCCTCATTCTATGCTATTATTTTTCTAAGCTTTGATAAATTTAAGAAGATTTATGTTATGCTACCCATGAAGGAGGAGTAATGTCTGAGACGGGCAAGACAGGCCAATATATAGCCTACATGAGATCAATTGTCCAAAAAAGTTTGCAATGAGGCTGGGACCTCCATGGTCTCAAAAAAATCTCAATGTTGGTCAAATGAAATGTCCTATGACTAAAGACTCCATCCACTCCTAACAACTATGAAAATATATAAGAACTATCATAGTCAAATTAGGTATGTAAAGGTAATTTTTAACAAAGAAATGCGATTATTTTCTTATGTATGTTTGTGCAAATTACTTCCCATTGTTTGTGTAGATTTGAAATTGAATTTTATAGCAGACCAGCTAGTGACATGTACTCTAGTATACTGTATGAGAGCACAGATATTATCGATGATTAAATTTGGATACTTTCAAGGCTAAATGGATAAGTAAGGGGAAAATGCTTGATTGTTTAACAGGATGGAAAATTTTTGATAGCAAGTCATTGTACATGCTTAGAAAGATGTACACATGAGCTTAGAGAGGGGAAATTGCATTTATGCTGTTCAATAATATACAGAGAAATCTGATCATAAGTGCTTCTGTTGTAAACATTTTGATTTTCATTCTGTAAATGGTAGAGTTAAAGACATCGTCCCATAGGACACAAAATTGTCAGGGGCATTCGTTTTTGCTGGCAACAATTATAATCCATTGTAAAACAAAAAATGAATCCAGGGATATATGACATTGTAGTATGTAATTAGTTAAAAAAATAAATTTTATGACTTGCTTTTAGAGGCTGAAGAAATAAAGATCTGTTAATTTCAAATGATTCTTGTTTGCTTTAAAAAGCAGTGATCTGCAATATATTAAGGTATATTTTACAGTATAGTATGTATTTTATTTACTAATAACTAATAAGACCTATAAGTCTGTTTAATGGCATGATTGTCTGGCAGGAGAATATAATTGACCCAATGTATTGGGAAGAAATTTATGAAGACAGAACATTCTGTGCGGTCTTAACCCCTACCTATTCAGCTGGAGATACCATGATGAAGCAAACATTGATCTTGACCTTGCCTGCATTTAACCTTTGAAAGTTTCTCAGTATTTGTCCTAAAATGACTACCCCATATGTGACTGAGAACCCATTAGTAAAAATCTTATTTTCCATTAATATTAGGAAAATATTAATATTATATATGACTTTATTAATAATGTATGGCTTATTGTAATGCTATTTCTAATATTGCAGATGAACTACTTTTCCTTTAGAAAATCTAACAATGTTTTACACATTTTATTTATCTATGGAACTGTTATAATAGTCTTTGATCTGTGCTTTCTCGACACATATAGGTAACTATTTCATAAAAAATAAATACTAATAGACATTTTTTTTTTTTGTTTGTTTAAGCCCACTTGTCTAAATCACAAAATACTGCTATTATGATTTTCTGCAAACAATACTTATAATAGTCTCTTCTTCTATAATTTTTTTTCTTTTAATAAAGTTTAATGTATTGGCTTAGTAGCCTGTTTTTGCTACATTGTTTGTCCACTTGCTCTTTTGTTTGATATTTTTTTAGCCCAGTTCAAAGCAATGGCAATGTAGCCTTAAAAGTTGTTCAATTAATGCATCTAAAAATTTAAACACTGCAGATGGCAGAGAACTCAGTTCCATTAATGGGAGATTTTGCGGTTTAAGCTGTATGTCTCTTTCTTTCTATTGCAGGATAGTTGAAATTATTTATGGCTATACGAATATGACATCTATTACAATGTAACCTCTGGAGTATTAATAGTAGATATAGGTTGTCTCAGTAGCATCCCCTTTTTTTCCGAAGAGTGCATTAAACAAGCTTATTTATATCAGTCTTAAAATATCTAATGAATTTCTACATACCCCCTTCAGAACATAGCACTACAATTAGATCATTAATGTGTTTTTTTTAAAAAATTTAGGTTTTTTTGGCAGCAGATAAGAAGCATGCTTGGCTCTATAATAAAGCATTCAAGAGTGGTTTATGATGGCTTTTAAAATATAAACTATATGTTTGTAGTCTTCATACACACGCACACACATATACAGTATCTCACAAAAGTGAGTACACCCCTCACATTTTTGTAAATATTTTATTATATCTTTTCATGTGACAACACTGAAGAAATAACACTCTGCTGCAATGTAAAGTAGTGAGTGTACAGCCTGTATAACAAGTGTACATTTGCTGTTCCCTTAAAAATAACTCAACACACAGCCATTAATGTCTACCTTGGAAACAAAGTGAGTACACCCCTAAGTGGAAATGTCCAAATTGGACCCAAAGCGTCAATATTTTGTGTGGCCACCATTTGTGCGCTCCCCCACCTTCTGTTTGAGGATGCACCACAGATGCTCAATAGGGTTTAGGTCTGGAGACATGCTTGGCCAGTCCATCACCTTTACCCTCAGCTTCTTTAGCAAGGCAGTGGTAGTCTTGTATCATGTTGGAATACTGCCCTGCGGCCCAGTCTCCGAAGGAATGGGATCATGCTCTGCTTCAGTATGTGACAGTACATGTTGGCATTTATGGTTCCCTCAATGAACTCTAGCTTCCCAGGGCCTCCAGCACTTATGCAGGCCCCCCACCCCTTCCACCTCTGCAGCAATGCTGGCAGCACTCATACGTCTATTTCCCAAAGACAACCTCTGGATATGACACTGAGCACGTGCACTCAACTTCTTTGGTCGACCATGACGAGGCCTGTTCTGAGTGGAACCTGTCCTGTGAAACCGCTGTTTGGTCTTGCCCACCGTGCTGCAGCTCAGTTTCAGGGTCTTGGAAATCTTCTTCTGGCCTAAGCCATCTTTAAGTAGAGCAACAATTCTTTTTTCAGATCCTCAGAGAGTTCTTTGCCATGAGGTGCCATGCTGAACTTCCAGTGACCAGTATGAGAGAGTGTGAGAGCGATAACACCAAATTTCACACACCTGCTCCCCATTCACACCTGAGACCTTGTAACACTAACGAGTCACCTGACACCGGGGAGGGGAAATGGCTAATTGGGCCCAATTTAGACATTTCCACTTTACATTGTAGCAGAGTGTCATTTCTTCAGATATAATAAAATATTTAAAAAATGTGAGGGGTGTACTCACTTTTGTGAGATATTGTATGTATGTATACATATGTATATATGTGCATTGATCGGACAATATAGCATGCTAAGCAATTCATCTAAACCGTAATACTGTAAATACAATAATACTGTAAATGTAAAATATGTTGTATACTCATATGCTGTTCCTTCAATAATACAATTTTTTAATATACAAGACAATGTAGTAGTTGCGGTTCCACTTAAATCAAACATTAATTGTACAATTTAGTATGTCAATGTATGTATGCATATATTTAGGTATATAATTTAATAAGTGTTTTATACCAGTTTTCACCATAATAAAAAGGGAAGAACTATAATACTACTCATATAATAAGTATAGAAGTCACCATACATTTTAATAGGGGTAAAATAGGTCTGCATACATAAAGAAATCAGGTCCTTTACGGTTTGCAGTCTAAGTGACAGTAGGTATTGAATACACATAGAACTGCAATTGGAGAGGAGGTAAGTTCAATTCAAGGGTCTTGATGGTGCATGTCAAGTAAAATAGTGCACCGTTTTTGAAAATGAAACAAGTAAACTTTAGTAGGTCTGTCATGTTATTCTTCCCAGAGCTTGCTTCATAGGTAATACACGGCAATTAGTATTTCCAGGAAAAATGACAAATTAAGCGAAATTTACTTCATAGTAAGAATTTTGTTAGGGAAAGGTTTGGGTGTTCAACTTTAACAACAACTATACTTTGTTTGCAACATTTATTTATAAAAGAAAACAGTAACAGGAAGAGCACCTTTAACCCCCTTCATTCCCAGGATACCCCACATCCGTAGTTTTTTTCCTTTCTAGAGGGCCATATCCATTCCTTACATATAGTACCCTATAGGGTAGTATTTTTTATACTTATGGCTTAACGGTTTTTGGGGTTGTGAACGGGGGCATGAGGGTTATACTTTTTTAGGGCAATGGGATGTACGGTTTTTATTTTTATTATTATTTTTATTATTATTATTATCTGTTTAATGCCAGTGATGTCCCAATGACATCACTTAGCTAACTTTTTTATTATTATTTATTGTATTATTTTAGTGAATTTTTATAGTTAAAAAAATCACTAACATTTTTTTTTCTTTTTACTGATTTGTTTTTCAGCATGGGAGAAGAGTGAGAAACATGGTTTCTCACTCTCCTCCCTGCGATCCCCCTGCACCGATCACACTGTGATCCCCACAGACTTGCATAGAGATCACAGTGATCAGTCTGTGGTGAGTGCCTCATCAGAGCGATCGGATATCCCAGCAGGGTCTAGACAGACCCAGCAGGGGATAGCCTGTCCTCTGATGAACTTCCGGGTCATCGCGCAGGAAGCTTTTAAAGGAGATCAGGCAACAGAAAGCCAGCGATGCTGACTTCTGCTGACAGAGGGAGTCCAGGTTGTCAAACGACAGCCTGATCAAGAAAGGCAGGACGTACCGGTGCGTCCATATGTGTTTCTTTAGATGCGTTTTATGGACGTACCGGTACGTCTATAGGAGACTGAAGGGGTTAAACTATGCACCCAGTGTACTGTTGTGCTTATTAAGACCCTGCATGGAAATGGTTCTATTAAGTATTCACCAATGATAGTAGTGGGAATCTGACAACCATGACAGCATTCTAGCAAAAATGTCTAATAAAACGCATAAGTTGATGAATCAATGTGATGTAGTTAGATATTTGGTATGTTTTATGTGTTACATTTTTCTTTTGAGATCTTATCCTTTGTCTCCATGGCAGATACAAAATGCCTTTGACAGCTTAGAATCATCAAGATCTCTCGAAAATTACAGTTTAATGGAATTTTGAGATCTATTTGAATCTTCCAACGTTGTGAAGAATTCAAGCATGTTCCCAAATCAATTGGATAAAAAGTCACAAGTTAATTATTTTGTGCAAAAGAATGCTGCTGTTTTGCTCATAAGAAACCAAAGAACAAAAACATTAAATGTGAAGACTCTTGGTG
This sequence comes from Spea bombifrons, assembly GCF_027358695.1. Taxonomy (NCBI): domain Eukaryota; kingdom Metazoa; phylum Chordata; class Amphibia; order Anura; family Pelobatidae; genus Spea; species Spea bombifrons. Next base: position 70,915,505 of record NC_071088.1, on the reverse strand, counting down.
AGATTTCCCACAATTATGTGGTGCATGTGCAAGGTGGCAAACTGGGACTTGAATAGCCTTGATAAAGAACCTGAAGGGTTGAATATATTGCCAGTCTTTTAGTAAGCGAACCACTTAATGCTTTAGGATTATAGGGCTTAGACTACATAGATGCTTAGGGTGTTATATAAGATTTTTATACATTTAAAAAAATCCTGGACAAAATATTTTAACGTAAAACATTTTTTAATGCTTTACTGATTTATTTCATTTATTCATTTTTTTTATTACTCACAGGCATATCTGTTTTTGTTTAAGGTTTCAAACATTTTTAAAGCATAGCATCATTATTTGCAAATGTATTGCTATTTATGAAGGGAATAAATTTATTTTTTTGTAACACATGGTTTATTAATACATTTTTAACCAAGGAAAACTGTTAAGGATTGCTTTAAATGAAAAAAAAAAATGGTGTCCTCCACTGATTCGTTAGGTTTTCATGATGCCCACCATGAAGCATGTCTGTTTCTATGTCTCTGTGTTAGCATAAGTGCTTATGTGTAAGTGTGTTAGCCTGACTGTGTGTAAGTGTGTGTTAGCATGAGTATTTATGTTTAAGTGTATGTGAGAGGGAGCATGCACGTGTAAATGTGTTAGCATGAGTGCATATTTGTGTGTTACATAAGTGTGTATATGTAAGTGTGTGTGTTAGCTTGAGTGTGTATGTTTAAGTGTGTGTTAGCATGCTTTTGTATGTTAGCATGACTGTAAGCATGTGTGTTTTAGCATGAGTGCCTATGTGTAAGTGTATGTTAGCATAAGTGTGTGTTAGAGAGTGTGTTAGTATGTGCATGTAGAACGTGCATATAAGTAACTGTGAGAAAATGTGTAAATATGTGTGCTAGTGTGTGTGTATGTTAATTGCATATGGGCCACCTTGCACATATTTTATTCATTCTTAAAGCTGCACACAAGTTAGTACTGATAATATATGTGTTCAATAACGTGTAACTGGATGCCTCAGTTAAAATCCAAAATAGCATGGAGTGCTGGGGCCATCAAACAGGTATAAAAATGAGGAACAGGCAAATCGCAGTCTGACTATATTTTCAGCAAAATTTACCAGAACTCCAAAATATATCACAGCTAAGTTGTAAATTATTTAGACAGCACGTCTTGCCCATGTTGTTTGTTGAGGATAATGCTGCTCATTCAAGGAAATCATTAAAGATCAATAATGGGATCATTAGCAGAGTGACGCCCTCACTGGGCTGCCTAAGTTGCAGAATTACCACTTAATCCAACTGTAATAGCAGCTGCCTGAGACCTTTTTAATGGGTGTCAGAAAGATGGATTGGTTAAAGGCAAAGGTTACCAAAGCAAATGGTGACCCAGACCACTAATGCACTTGTAACTCCTTCAAACACTTTAGCACTAGTTAAACAGAAGATGCCCTCTAAACCACATGGATTCTCTTTCACATAAAATATTGTCCTCTTTAGCAAAATATTTCTAAAAATACCATTTAAGAAATTATATATTTAACAATACTGCTTGAAAGTACTGATAAAAAAAATGTTTTTGTTGGTTATGCAGTATAAGTAATGAACAAATGTTTTTCCAATCTTGGGAAATGGAGAAATACATTTTTAATATGAGAAAATGTAAATATCATCATAATTTGGGCATATTTACACTATATGGAAAGTATGTGGACACCTGACCATCACACACATGTGCAGACCACTTGAGTTCTTCTACACCAAACTCATCAAACTAAGTCTTTTTAGGTCTTGCTTTAAAAACAGGTGCACGGTCATGCTAGAGCAGGAAAAGGCCTTCCCCCAACTGGTGCCACAAAGATAGAAGCATACAAATGTCTTCAGCACTTGGCAGCTATGCTCTGTAAATGTGTGTGGTCTACCGCTTCGTGGCTAAACTGTTGTTACTCCTAGATGCTTCCATTTCACAATAATAGAACTTACAGTGGACCAGAGCACATCTAGCAGGACATGAATTCCATTAACTGACTTGTGGCTAATGTGGAATCCTGTGAGAGTGCCACATTTAAAGTCACTGAGATCTTCAGTACTACCCATTCCACTGCCAATGTTTGTCTATGGAGACGGCATACCTATGTGCTTGATCTTAGACACGTGTTGGCAATGTGTGTGTCAGAAACAACTTTTGGTCATATAATGTATGAAGGTCTAACTAATGGACACAGACTGCCATAACTTTATAGGTATGTTTCACGATAGTTCTCCCATACTGCTGCACAGACAGCCAGAAGGTGGTAGAACTATGTCAAAGGGAGGCAGGGCAACAGGGGCACGGTTACCAATGAGTAGGCAAAGTGGGCAGGTCTACGGAAGGAAGGGGCAGACCTAGTTGACACCCACTTCCCTCACAGAGAACAAATGCTGGCTGTTCTCAGTCATTCTAATTGCTTAAGAAAATGGCTAGTTCAGTTGGCTAGAGCATGAGGTTAATAATGTCTGATCTGCTTACTGGTCCAATGCTTTATAAATATAACTAGAGGGCCAGAGTTTTAGGTATAATGTAAGGACATTTTAATGAGAGTGAGGCAGGTGAGTGGAGAAGCATTTCAGCAGAACTGGTGGGGGTAATACAATAATGGAATTTAAACATGCATGGGAAAGGCATAATATTGTCTTAAAGATATGATGAGACCAGGGACTGAAAGATGTTACAGGAAACATTAGGCAAACTAGATGGGCCACGTTGTTCTTCTCTGCAAACGCTATGTTTCCATTACCAAAACGTTCAAGAAAATATCAAGGTTCTTCATGTAGATGCTCAACCTATGGACCTAATCAAGTACACATAATTAAAAATAATATTTACAAAACCTGCTTCATTTTACCTTGTGCGAACGCTAAAGCATTCTGTGTGAAAAATATGAAAGATGAAAACATAATACAATGGTCTAATGCACACAGCCTGGGAAACTGATGTATTATGCAGAAGAGTCAACAATGTCAAAAGTCAGAGAGACGTTTCCACTCTCTGGCATATGAACTTGAGCTTATCTGGGAATCAACATTGGATCTGAAACAGATGATGTTCTCAAATGATCACATATTGTAACAAAAGAGGTTAATATTTAAGGGCAGATGCAATTGCATGGGACACATCAATAACTGTTAAACCCCACAAAAATATATTTAGAGCTTTCATTTGCTCGACGTACATATGTATCTACATGTGTCCGTTTTTAGTTTAAACTGTATATGGGCCTCATCAAAGCTGGGACTAACTGGTGCAATATTCTGTAATTAGCTGGGAGAAAAAGGAAAAGGGTCCTCCAAATCCCCTGTTAATCAAAGGGGGCTGCATGCAACACTATCTGGTAATTCCCATCTTACCTCCACAACACAATCCTCAGTGCCTCCACCCTTTCATCTTTTCTGTCTTTATGTTTGCCTGGGATGCTTGGTTCAATTACCAAGCTTGGCAATCTGTGGTCCTGGATGGTCTTAAGATGAGCAATGAAGATTGGTTTATTCACAGAGGAGAAGAGATTACTGTAGCTTTTAAAAGCTCTTAGAATTGAAAATGGAGATATCACTGAGGTCAGGGGTATTAAAATAATTGAGAACTGTCCTTATTGCTTAGCCATCTCTGGAATTATTTAACAGCTAACTCTTAAGAGATCTAGTTTGGAGAGATTTGAGATATGCAAGTGAAATGTTCTTTATGTAAATGTAAATGTAAATCAATAATCTTTAACATACCAAAAAGTAATACCAAAAAAAGGGAAATGGCTTTCACTGCAGAAATTTTGAAACCACACTTTGTAGAATTGGTAGAAATCTATCTATCTATCTATCTATCTATCTATCCATCTATCTATCCATCTATCTATCTAGATATAAAGTAGGGGATCTAGTCACAAATATCCTAAATTTAGCTACTGAAGGATGTTAAAGGGAGGACAATTCATAGGTACAAAAGATATTGCTCAATTCAATGGCACATTTTGCTGAAAACTAGGATCATACTAAGCAAGTCTATAAATCCAAAATACCATTGCTTATAAGCATAAACATGGGTATACAGATTAAGCAAGCGCATTTTATAATCACAACAATGTGCTCTGATTTCTTGTGATACCCTTTGTGCACCTGATAAGATAAGGGATAACTTCTATAGTAATTGATGTTAATGCAAGTGGATGCAGGTGATTGCCACAGCTCATATAGTTCAGCCAGGAGCATAAGCACTAAAGTTTGCTGATCTTGTTTTACCTCAATGTTTAATGAATATACTTGTGACAGAATGACCTGTCATACAGGGGCCCAAGGTACTCAGAGATGGCTCCAGCCTGGCTGCCAAACAGGCAGGAACTCCATTGTTTAATTAATCCCATCAATAGGATTGCTGATTGGGGATTAAAGGTTGGGTGGAATACATGTATCTGTTAATTTATGTTAATGAAGTTCTGTGGCTATATCAGTCTATGTTTTACATCAATAAACTGTTCATTCCTGCTGTACTCAGTTCAAGGTAGTTGTGTCTACTTATTGGGTACACATAGCAGGGTTCCAAGGTGCGCATGCTGACTGGTGCTGGAAGTGATTCCGGGGACAACAGGAGGATACATGTGGGTGATCTCTGGGAGTTACTACAGCTCTCTTGGTGAACCCGTTACATTGGTGGCAAGCGGCGGGATTGCCTCCTAGTCTGAGGGACACGTCCTTTGCACCGGGATCTATCTCCAGGAAAGAGAATGGAAGTCAGCTACGCAGAGCTGATCAAGAGGAATTGTAAACGCCTGAAGCTCTGGAGGGAGGTTCTCCACTGGGAAATTAAGTACAAGGGGAAAAGCCTCCCAACCTTTGAGGAAAGGTTTTGGCTCCAGCGGAAGTTGCGGATGCCGTTCTTGGGGAAGCAGCCCAAAGAGGAATGGGTGGCTGAGCTGGAGGTGCTGGTCCAGACAGAGCTGAGGTTGGACGATGGATATCGGGCTCTGCGGTGGTACGCAGCACAGATGTGCCTGGGGCTGGAGGATAAAGGTCCCACAGAGGGCTATGGCTTCGGCGGCCCGGGATTATTATTGGAAATTATAGAAAAGGATCCCGACTTCGGTAGTGCATCGGAGTGTCGGGAGGAAGACATCCAGGAGCGAAGGGAGGAGGATATCCCATATGTGCCTAAACTGTGGGCTGACCTGGATTATTTGGTCACACAAGAATGGGAACTGGAACAGGCATATCAAGAGTTATTTGACCATGTGCAACAGTATGCCCCAGTGACCATGGATTTCATTGATTTTACTGCGTGGTCACCTGAGGATGTTGACCCAGAAGGGGTGGATGGGACTGAGTCACAGGGTTACTGGACAGCTAACCCAGATCCGATAGCGGAACTATGTGATTGTACACCACAACCGGATCCAGAGATTGTGGATTTAATTGATTTTACATCTGAGGATATTGTTCCGGGAGGGCTTGCAATTGGCTTCCCTTCCCAGCAAAAGGAAGAAGGTTTTGTGGGTGTAATAGCTGGCACTGCGGTCTCCACAAGCACCCACCCAGCAGAAGAGCTGTCATCGGGGCAGAGTACCGCTGGCATCTGCCTGCTCCTTTCCCTGTTTCCCGAGCCTGACCACAGCAACCTTGTAAGGTCCAGTCAGGCAGCCCCAGAGACTGTGGTAGTTGATGGGGCTGCGGTTTCCACACCTGGGTCCCCGGAATGTTTGGCAGTTGGCCCAGATCCCCGCTCCCCAGCAGAAGAGCTGGCAACAGGGCAGACTGCTGCTGTTCTCTGCCCACCCCTCCCCCTTGTTCCTGAGTCTGACCATGACGCTCCCGCAGTGCTCGCTCAGACCACCCCAGCCGAAATACTGGCAACAGGAGAGAGGCAGGACGGCCCCTCTCTACCAGCACTGGAGGTGCCCGCAAACCCTATAAAAGAGATTTCTCCAGGTCAGAGTGCAGCTGACCTCTGCCTTCCCACATCAGACGTCCCTCCACTAGAGGATGGTACGAAACCAGCACTTGGGGACACGTATCCCATACAGGTGGATGAGACTGTGGTTGCCACCTGTGGTCCCCAGAATTGCTGGGCAGCTGGCTCGGATCTCCAACCCTGGATCGAAGGGGCCCCCGCCACCCTGTCATCTCCCCAGCGGCTGAGAAGACTCCAGAGAGAAGGTGCAGTTGGCAATTCTCTCCAGCGGCAGTTATATTTTTCGGGAGAGGCAGAGGGCAGGCGGGTGAGTACTGCTGTTTTGTTAGATTGTGTTGGGGAGTACCAATTTGTGGCTGGCAGTGATGGTCCAGATATACAGACTGACTTCAGAGTCAAACAGTGTGGGGTCTTATCAGACGTCAGTCTCCCTCAGAAAAAGGAGATATGTGATGGAGTGTGTGACGGAACTGTCCATCACTGGGGCCCCTGGAGAGGACTGAAAGCAAGCCTGCTACCCGCAGATTATGGACCCTGTCTCCCTGCCTTTTGCCAGCCCCCTGCATCCACAACTCCAGGAGCGACGGAGCTGTGCTGTCGGACTGAACTGGATGCAGACCCGGTTTGGGTCTGGCCCCAGTTCAGTCTTATTTTTAAAAGGGGAGATATGTGACAGAATGACCTGTCATACAGGGGCCCAAGGTACTCAGAGATGGCTCCAGCCTGGCTGCCAAACAGGCAGGAACTCCATTGTTTAATTAATCCCATCAATAAGATTGCTGATTGGGGATTAAAGGTTGGGTGGAATACATGTATCTGTTAATTTATGTTAATGAAGTTCTGTGGCTATATCAGTCTATGTTTTACATCAATAAACTGTTCATTCCTGCTGTACTCAGTTCAAGGTAGTTGTGTCTACTTATTGGGTACACATAGCAGGGTTCCAAGGTGCGCATGCTGACTGGTGCTGGAAGTGATTCCGGGGACAACAGGAGGATACATGTGGGTGATCTCTGGGAGTTACTACAGCTCTCTTGGGGAACCCGTTACAATACTTTTTTTGCTTTTGTTGCTTATAATATGTAGAAACCTATGTAATGAAATTCTAAAAATAATTACATGTATGTGATGAATACAATGAAAAGTATCTATCCAATTGGTTGATGTCAGAGGAGGCCCCTGCAGCGGACCAATAGTATCGTTTGCACAGCCCTTTAACTCCTGACGGCGAACCTATGGATTTCCGCTCCGTTAACCCATGCGATGCTGGGTAGATAAGGTAGGCTCGATGGGGAAGGGACCAGGGAGATTAGTAAACGAAGACGAAGATTCTTCGTGTTGTGTGTCTTCATATTCATATATACGTTTTGCAGCGACCATGTTCGTATGTTCGCACCCTTCGTGTTCGTTTTCATGTGCGCCCGAATACGATTGCACAAGTCTAGTAATTACAATGTACATTTGCACTGGTAAGCAGGAGATGTGTTTGATGGAACACATCTTCTGCAAGTCAAGGAGTTGGAGCAGGCCCGGACTAGCCACCTGGCACACTAATCAAATGCCCAGTGGGATGCTGACCAACAGTGAGCACAATATTCAGCCATCGCCACACTTACATCATCAGGATGCTGCTGGTTCAAAGTGTCAGGACTGTCCGTAATTGCCAGTCAGACCCTGAGCTGGAGGATGGGGAAATTCTTATGAATCACTCCAAGCATTTAAATGGTAGATAAAAATGATAATTTAAACAGGATGCTTAGCTATCATGTGCATTATAGAGCATTAAAGTCATATTAACTTTCCAGGATGAATATGCCTGCAAATTTTAACTATAATTTCCTTAATCAAGAGAAGGTTACACAAATACACCAGCAGAGTCGGTGCTTTGCTATTTTTAAATATCTCATTGTATTCATTTTTAATTCAGTAGAGGAAAAGGAAAAACAGGAGATGAGAATTGGTGGGATTGTGGTAATTTCTCCAAGCAATTAACAGCCTTTTCTACAGGTCCCAACCATTTAACGTTGTGGTCTCTCCCATATAATGAGACTTCATATTAGACCAGTCTAACCTCAGCAGTGACCTTCTAATGCTCCACCTTAGCCACACACCGCAACACTGATACCAAGAATGATTTGATGTATTAAGGAAAATTACTTATTGCAAGTTAGTGGGTTAATGAGAAACCCACGTAACTTTCAAAGGGCTAAAATAATGGAAGTGTGGTTAAATTTTTGTGTTCATCACTCATTTGTCATGCTTGAAATTATTGAAAGGATGGAGGACGCCAGCTGTTAATTATTTGGTCAATGGTAAGTCTTTTCCATTGGCAGACTTAACACTGTTAGGGAGGCCACATTCTCTTAACAAGGCAGTTTAACACTTTCCGTACTGGCATGACAGCAATCGAATGAAGAAAAAAAAAAGGTAATCATAAAAAGCATAACAGGAATCATTTTAAGTGTGTACTGACTGAATATTTGGTGCAATTCAGAATCAATGTTCATGGCTTCAGTATGTTAATATGTATGTGAAATAGAAAGTTCATATTTTGGAGCAGATTTTTAAAAATATCCTCTGTGTTAAAATATTTTGGGCCCCCATCCATTTATCACCACAGAGGATGCCCAGAGGCAATTATTGTTGGTCATCAAGTTCTCATGTTTTTTTTAAATATTTTTTTATAATTGTTTTTTATTAGCTTTTTTTCATCTATTTAAGAGGGAGAAACTTTGTTTCCCCCTTTTTCAGTCTGATCTTTCTGCCTGCTGTTCAAGTGAAAGAAAAAAAAAACAAGTTTCCATAGTTTGCAGTAACTATGGAAACTTGGGTTTTTTCTTTTTGTGCCCTTCATGACAAAGGCTGTTTTAGCATTTTGCGGTGCTCACATTTAGCTGTAATTTTCTTCTCTCCCATTTAGTATGCCCACACAAGCTGTATATTGTTTTTTTTTTCAGAACAAAATGGACTTTCTTTAGATACCATTATTTTCATATTTCATCTAATATTCTATAAAAAAGGCCACATTTGGAAGATGTGTATTTTACAATTTAGAATGTTATTATATGGTCATCCTGTCCCATGTCTTATTTGGGACATGTTTGAACCCAGCCAATTCAATTTACCCCATAAAACCATATATTTTCAAAAACTAGACACCCCAGGGTTTTTCAAATAAGCACCCACAGTTGAAAATCATTGTTCCCTGGTAACCATTGTAACACGTGGTTTTAAATGTCTTAAATTAGACTGTAAGCTATATAGAGCAGGGATCTCCTTTCATAATATATCGATACCTACTGTATACTGATCATCATTTCTTATTATGTGACTGCACTTATTGTTCATCTGTATATATATATAAACAATATCTATACATATAAACTTGCAACTTATCAACATGCATACATTTAAAGTAGTCCAAGCCCTTGAGTGGCATACCAACCATGCTTCTTATTATTCTTTCAGAAGATATTCAGGATAAACAACCAATCAAGAGGGAGAGGCCCAATTTACACACAATGACATACCTGAGAAAAGTTGACCTGTCTCCTACCATAACTAGACTTGCAGAAAAATATGGAAATTATTGGTGACATTTTGGCAAACTTAGCAACAGGTAAGAAAAGTCAGAGGAGCAATTCCAGCGCATCAGATGAAAACAGGCCAATCCATCTCATGTGGCTACCAGCAGATATTTCACATATTCAGCTAATCTTCAGACCATTTGCTGTCAGAGGCTTACATTTTTACACTTAGCATGGATGCTAAGGTTAGCCAGTGTCTGCCAGTCTTCTCTTAAATACACAGGTAACATTGCTGCTTAGTCCACAGCACAAAGTAGGATTAAACCGCTGGATACCTAATCACAAAATGCTAAAATGAATAAAATAAAATTGTCCAATACTAAATATTTCCCCTGTTAACATTTTTATTTAGTATTTTTATATTTAGTATTTTTTTTTACATTCACATTTAAATGCTATTTACGTCATTAATCAGAAATACATAGAGAGTCCCAGATATCTGATTACAAATCTTTCTGTTTTTCAGACACCTTTCCACAACTCAAACTGTTAAAATTATGGTTTGAAATGGAATGCGTTCTGGGAACAATTTAGCACATTATCAGGCAAGTAGCAGGAATTTCCTGTAAGAACTATTTGGACAAACCACATGATTGTCTTTGGTGCAATCTATGTTTCTTCAATCTGTTAAACAAACTAAGTGAAATATTTTTAACCCTATATTGTCTAGTTTTTTCCCCAAGAGAAGGTAGTGTACATTTTCTCACAGATAACAAAGTTGTATTTGAACGTAGAACAATGTTGACGTGTATATCATAATTATGATATACTGTACGTATGTGTATATGGTGCATGTATATAGGTAGCGAGTCGTATTTAAAAATGTGCCAATTGAAATCTATGTATCCTTCAACATAATATAATCTAAATGAAACAAAAATATTTAATTTTAAAGTCACAGACATTTTTAGGACTCCTAGCTGCCCCAACAGACCTACAACTTGCAATGCAGTATATTGCATGTGAAAGATACTATAGAAGTTCAGACTTACACATTATAAATGGGTTGGTTTCAAGAGACATTGCAACCTAGGCCTGAATACAGTGATGACTCCCTCAAAAGCATTACACTTTAGTCAGACCATGCACTGGGAATACATAATATGGCAGATACAGACTGAATAAGTGCCCCCTCCCTCGTAACACATTAACTTTTATGTGAGCAGACCAAACCGGACTCTGAGAGACCCCAAAGGGGACAGCGATCACCACTGATAAAGGAATCATCACCTTCTATGTCTCAAAAGTAATAAAATGACTGGTCTGCTGACCTAAAAGTGAGGGGGCACTTACCTGCTTTACACAACGGAATTATACAATGTAAACCTTTCCTCTTTTGTTCCCTACATGCACAACAGTTTCCTGATCAGCATTTTAGTATTTATTTTATTCCATATGCAGATTGTGCATGTTTGCATTGGTTGATGCACAGTTATTTCTTTCTTTTTTTCACTTTATATATATATATATATATATATATATATGTATATACAAACCAAAGGGAGCGGCTGCACACTCAGAGAATTTATTAATATACACAGGCTTTTATTTGCCCAGGTGCTCCAAAAATAGCCAGATATATGAAACCAAAGAAAAAATGGGCACTCACGGGTCTTTGCAGTAAAGTGCATTAAGCACAATTTTATTTCAACCAGCACAGCCAACGTTTCGGACCACCTCCGGTCCTTTCTCAAGGCAAGTGCTGTGTGGCAAAGTGAAACAATTTATGCAGTGCAGTGATTAATGTGATAAACAACAGGAGTGGCTTACCCCACCTCTCAAACGATCATCCTGTGGGAATGAAGACTGGAATCACCAGAACAGCATGTGCATATCCCCAGTTAAACATGGTGTGTACCTAGTAAAACATCCCCATGCAACACACGGAACCTATAATCGTTCCGTTCAATACATTGAATTTCCTTTGGTCATGTGAAATAATATAAATAAAAGAGAAACTTCTCAGTGAAATAGCAATTAAATAGTGCATATAGAATGAAAATGTGTACGTTTAAAAAATACATAGTACCATACCCCATGAATCTGTAATGGACAAAATTTAGTGAAGGCAGAGACTTCTGCAGGCTGCAAAGAAGTATTATGCATGCAATAAATAAAAACAGAACATATAGGGATTTCATAAGTGCCGCAAGCAAAAGTCCATAAAAAGGTATGATGCTCCATTTCATCGAGTATCCAAAAATGAGGAAAAAGAAACATGTTCATTTAGTCCCATTGGTGTGAGGGTGTTGAGAGTCTTGATCCAAAAGGTCTCGCGTTGAAGCAATAGCTTAGCCCTGTCACCTCCTCTTCTCAAGGGGGGGACCATATCAATGGCTACAAAGCGTAAAGAGCTCAAGTGATGTTTCTCGCTCAAAAAATGTTTAGCCACTGGCTTATCAGTTGTTCCATCTCGGAACGCTGTATTGATAGCTGACCGGTGTCCCCGGATTCTGTCCCGTAATGTCAAGTCCGTTTTTCCAATATAGCAGAGGCCACACGGGCATGTGATTTTATATACAACAAACTCTGATTTACAAGTGATATGATGATTAATGTCAAACTGCTTATTTGTATGTGGATGTTGAAATGATTTCGTTTGAGTCATGTGGCCGCAGGTAACGCAACCACTGCATTTATAGCACCCTTTTCGAGCCGGAAGTTTAGCCAACCAATTAGTATCATAACAGTGAATAGGATCAGAGGAAACTACCATGTCTCTAATGCTTTTGCCTTTCGAATAGCTCATCTTCGGTCGCTTTTTAAATGATAAAGGAAGGCTTCTATCGTTTGTTACCAGATTCCAGTTGGTTTTGATGCCATCTGAGATATCCTTTGAAGCCATGGTATATCGCATATTGTACGTCAATCTATCAGAGTTTTTTTGTCCGATATTAGTAGAGATATCCTGGCCCATCGTCTTTCTAGCTCTAGTTAAACATTTTCTTAGTAAATTCTGCTCATATCCACGATGTAGGAATTTGCTCTCCATCTCACTTAATTGTTGTTCCGTGTTGTCAATATTAGAATTATTTCGCAATACCCGCAGGAATTGTGCATAGGGGATGGCCTTAAACACATGTGGAGGATGACAGCTTTGTCTGTGGAGTAATGTATTTCGATCAGTAGGTTTTTTAAATAATGAAAAATGTAGTTGACGTTCAGAGATGGAGATCCTCAAATCAAGAAAATTTATAAAATCCATATTGCATTCTGATGTCATCAGAATAGGTGTGGGGAGTGAATTAATTTGGTCAACGGTCTCCAGAAATGACTGTTTGGTGCCCTTCCAAATTATGAGGCAGTCATCGATGTAGCGTTTGTACAACAAGGCTTGATCACCCAAGATATCCATCAAGTAGTCTTCTTCAAAACGATGCATATATGCATTAGCATAAGAGGGTGCCATAGATGCTCCCATAGCTGTTCCAGTGCGCTGTACGTAGAATTTATGTTCAAATTTAAAGTAATTCAAAGAAAGAGTAAGGTGTAAAAGTTCCAACAAAAACTCAACTGGCGGACCCTTATACAGTGGATTATTGGTGATAAGTTGCTTGACAGCTTGCATGCCCAGGTCATGGGGAATCACTGTGTATAAACTGGTAACGTCCATCGTCGCCAGTTGAATTTCACCTTCTGGTAGAGATGTATTTTTGAGTATTTGTATTAATGCTTGGCTATCACGCAAGTGACTCCTGGTGTTTTGGATCGCATCTTGTAGATGGTAATCTATCCATTTACCTAATGGCTCAAGAAGTCCACCTTTTGCAGATACTATGGGTCGGCCTGGTGGCTTATGTGCATTCTTGTGAAGTTTTGGTAACGTATACAGTACTGGAATACGAGGAAAGTCCTGAATCAGAAAATTGGCTTCATCTGGAGTCAAATAACCAGCTTCTTGCCCTCGCTGAATCACTATTTTAATCATAGCTGAAAATTTCTCCGTTGGATTATACGTGAGTGTCTCATATGTTTCTGGATTCGAGAGTTGTTTTATAATTTCATCCCTGTAATCTGTATAGTTAAGGACCGCAATCCCACCACCCTTGTCAGCGGGGCGAATTACAATCTCTGGGTCAGTGGATAAAGTAGTCAATGCCTGTTTTTGTGAAATGGTTAAATTAAAATGAGTTTTACGTTGATTCCAGGGGTAATTCTCCAATTGAGTTTCTTGAACCCTCTGGAATGTGGTGAGAGAAATATTATTTGAAATAGGATCAAAAGTGCTTCTGAGTTTGAACGGATGATTCAAAATATCAGTCTTAATTTTTTTCTTATGAAAAAATTCTTTCAATCGTAGTTGTCGTCCAAATTTATACTGTTCAACCTGCCAGTCAAATTTCTTGATATAGTTAGTAGGTATGAAATTCAGACCGTATGACAGCACTTCACGTTCACTTGTAGAAAGGGAGCGATTAGAAAGATTAAAGACAGGAATTATCTCCTCGTGGATGGTTTTGTCTTTATTGGTTGATTGCCTTTTTTGCCCTCGCCTAGGTTTCCTTCTGGAGGTTCTCCTAGGGTATCCTGGCGTGTTTTTCTGGTGCTCTTTATATATCCCAGTCCTTCGCCTAAAAAAGAGGTTGGAGTAATAGTGGTATTTTCTAGTCCACGGCTCGCTTGGTTCTTCTTATTAGTACCCTCTGTGTCTGAGGCTGAGGTTGAATCAACAGAACTCTGATCCACCGTGAATTGGTTTGGTTTCCTAATTTTATATGGATATTGACGAAATCTTCGAGCTGGTGAAGGATTCTCCATTTTATTCCCTAACCAACGATATACTCTGTGTCTATCATAATCTTCATTCACTTTGGAAAGCTTCTGTCTTTTAAACCTTAGTAGATCACTGCGATAGGAATCCAGTTGTTGTTGTAGAGTGGTTATGGTAGTTGCATCAAATTTGGTGATAATATCCATTTGTGCGGTCTCAAAGTCTAAGAGTTGTTTACGAACTTGCTGTAATTCCTCTTGTACATCCTCCATGATGATTACCATCAAATCTAGGGAACATTTGTTAAGTAATGCTATCCATTTTCTACACACCTCAGGTTTATGTCGTCCGAGTGTGGGAACATTGTGGATCCGAAATCCCCTTGGAATCCTCTTTGCTCGATAATAATCTGACAAAAAGAGACCATGCATATCCAGATCTATTTCTCTCTTTTTTAGTCTGTTTAGCTCTTGTGACACATCTTTTTCTGTAGTTGTGGAAGGGTAATCCGTATTAGTAGTCTGCCATAGTACCCTAGCCACCTGTTCTTCAGTAATTAATAGAGTCTCTGCATAGTCAAGATGAGCTCCAGCCCGTTGTTCAAAATCTTCCATCATGTGGTATGGTCCAGGTCGTAGAGGTAGAGTAAAGGGTCTCCAGAGGTGCTGTTTATCTTTAAGCCAAAAAAGTGTATGCAAAAAAATCTTTAAATATATTTAAGAGGTGCCAGACCACTGACCGCGCCACCGGTCTTTACATTCAATATACACAAACCAAAGGGAGCGGCTGCACACTCAGAGAATTTATTAATATACACAGGCTTTTATTTGCCCAGGTGCTCCAAAAATAGCCAGATATATGAAACCAAAGAAAAAATGGGCACTCACGGGTCTTTGCAGTAAAGTGCATTAAGCACAATTTTATTTCAACCAGCACAGCCAACGTTTCGGACCACCTCCGGTCCTTTCTCAAGGCAAGTGCTGTGTGGCAAAGTGAAACAATTTATGCAGTGCAGTGATTAATGTGATAAACAACAGGAGTGGCTTACCCCACCTCTCAAACGATCATCCTGTGGGAATGAAGACTGGAATCACCAGAACAGCATGTGCATATCCCCAGTTAAACATGGTGTGTACCTAGTAAAACATCCCCATGCAACACACGGAACCTATAATCGTTCCGTTCAATACATTGAATTTCCTTTGGTCATGTGAAATAATATAAATAAAAGAGAAACTTCTCAGTGAAATAGCAATTAAATAGTGCATATAGAATGAAAATGTGTACGTTTAAAAAATACATAGTACCATACCCCATGAATCTGTAATGGACAAAATTTAGTGAAGGCAGAGACTTCTGCAGGCTGCAAAGAAGTATTATGCATGCAATAAATAAAAACAGAACATATAGGGATTTCATAAGTGCCGCAAGCAAAAGTCCATAAAAAGGTATGATGCTCCATTTCATCGAGTATCCAAAAATGAGGAAAAAGAAACATGTTCATTTAGTCCCATTGGTGTGAGGGTGTTGAGAGTCTTGATCCAAAAGGTCTCGCGTTGAAGCAATAGCTTAGCCCTGTCACCTCCTCTTCTCAAGGGGGGGACCATATCAATGGCTACAAAGCGTAAAGAGCTCAAGTGATGTTTCTCGCTCAAAAAATGTTTAGCCACTGGCTTATCAGTTGTTCCATCTCGGAACGCTGTATTGATAGCTGACCGGTGTCCCCGGATTCTGTCCCGTAATGTCAAGTCCGTTTTTCCAATATAGCAGAGGCCACACGGGCATGTGATTTTATATACAACAAACTCTGATTTACAAGTGATATGATGATTAATGTCAAACTGCTTATTTGTATGTGGATGTTGAAATGATTTCGTTTGAGTCATGTGGCCGCAGGTAACGCAACCACTGCATTTATAGCACCCTTTTCGAGCCGGAAGTTTAGCCAACCAATTAGTATCATAACAGTGAATAGGATCAGAGGAAACTACCATGTCTCTAATGCTTTTGCCTTTCGAATAGCTCATCTTCGGTCGCTTTTTAAATGATAAAGGAAGGCTTCTATCGTTTGTTACCAGATTCCAGTTGGTTTTGATGCCATCTGAGATATCCTTTGAAGCCATGGTATATCGCATATTGTACGTCAATCTATCAGAGTTTTTTTGTCCGATATTAGTAGAGATATCCTGGCCCATCGTCTTTCTAGCTCTAGTTAAACATTTTCTTAGTAAATTCTGCTCATATCCACGATGTAGGAATTTGCTCTCCATCTCACTTAATTGTTGTTCCGTGTTGTCAATATTAGAATTATTTCGCAATACCCGCAGGAATTGTGCATAGGGGATGGCCTTAAACACATGTGGAGGATGACAGCTTTGTCTGTGGAGTAATGTATTTCGATCAGTAGGTTTTTTAAATAATGAAAAATGTAGTTGACGTTCAGAGATGGAGATCCTCAAATCAAGAAAATTTATAAAATCCATATTGCATTCTGATGTCATCAGAATAGGTGTGGGGAGTGAATTAATTTGGTCAACGGTCTCCAGAAATGACTGTTTGGTGCCCTTCCAAATTATGAGGCAGTCATCGATGTAGCGTTTGTACAACAAGGCTTGATCACCCAAGATATCCATCAAGTAGTCTTCTTCAAAACGATGCATATATGCATTAGCATAAGAGGGTGCCATAGATGCTCCCATAGCTGTTCCAGTGCGCTGTACGTAGAATTTATGTTCAAATTTAAAGTAATTCAAAGAAAGAGTAAGGTGTAAAAGTTCCAACAAAAACTCAACTGGCGGACCCTTATACAGTGGATTATTGGTGATAAGTTGCTTGACAGCTTGCATGCCCAGGTCATGGGGAATCACTGTGTATAAACTGGTAACGTCCATCGTCGCCAGTTGAATTTCACCTTCTGGTAGAGATGTATTTTTGAGTATTTGTATTAATGCTTGGCTATCACGCAAGTGACTCCTGGTGTTTTGGATCGCATCTTGTAGATGGTAATCTATCCATTTACCTAATGGCTCAAGAAGTCCACCTTTTGCAGATACTATGGGTCGGCCTGGTGGCTTATGTGCATTCTTGTGAAGTTTTGGTAACGTATACAGTACTGGAATACGAGGAAAGTCCTGAATCAGAAAATTGGCTTCATCTGGAGTCAAATAACCAGCTTCTTGCCCTCGCTGAATCACTATTTTAATCATAGCTGAAAATTTCTCCGTTGGATTATACGTGAGTGTCTCATATGTTTCTGGATTCGAGAGTTGTTTTATAATTTCATCCCTGTAATCTGTATAGTTAAGGACCGCAATCCCACCACCCTTGTCAGCGGGGCGAATTACAATCTCTGGGTCAGTGGATAAAGTAGTCAATGCCTGTTTTTGTGAAATGGTTAAATTAAAATGAGTTTTACGTTGATTCCAGGGGTAATTCTCCAATTGAGTTTCTTGAACCCTCTGGAATGTGGTGAGAGAAATATTATTTGAAATAGGATCAAAAGTGCTTCTGAGTTTGAACGGATGATTCAAAATATCAGTCTTAATTTTTTTCTTATGAAAAAATTCTTTCAATCGTAGTTGTCGTCCAAATTTATACTGTTCAACCTGCCAGTCAAATTTCTTGATATAGTTAGTAGGTATGAAATTCAGACCGTATGACAGCACTTCACGTTCACTTGTAGAAAGGGAGCGATTAGAAAGATTAAAGACAGGAATTATCTCCTCGTGGATGGTTTTGTCTTTATTGGTTGATTGCCTTTTTTGCCCTCGCCTAGGTTTCCTTCTGGAGGTTCTCCTAGGGTATCCTGGCGTGTTTTTCTGGTGCTCTTTATATATCCCAGTCCTTCGCCTAAAAAAGAGGTTGGAGTAATAGTGGTATTTTCTAGTCCACGGCTCGCTTGGTTCTTCTTATTAGTACCCTCTGTGTCTGAGGCTGAGGTTGAATCAACAGAACTCTGATCCACCGTGAATTGGTTTGGTTTCCTAATTTTATATGGATATTGACGAAATCTTCGAGCTGGTGAAGGATTCTCCATTTTATTCCCTAACCAACGATATACTCTGTGTCTATCATAATCTTCATTCACTTTGGAAAGCTTCTGTCTTTTAAACCTTAGTAGATCACTGCGATAGGAATCCAGTTGTTGTTGTAGAGTGGTTATGGTAGTTGCATCAAATTTGGTGATAATATCCATTTGTGCGGTCTCAAAGTCTAAGAGTTGTTTACGAACTTGCTGTAATTCCTCTTGTACATCCTCCATGATGATTACCATCAAATCTAGGGAACATTTGTTAAGTAATGCTATCCATTTTCTACACACCTCAGGTTTATGTCGTCCGAGTGTGGGAACATTGTGGATCCGAAATCCCCTTGGAATCCTCTTTGCTCGATAATAATCTGACAAAAAGAGACCATGCATATCCAGATCTATTTCTCTCTTTTTTAGTCTGTTTAGCTCTTGTGACACATCTTTTTCTGTAGTTGTGGAAGGGTAATCCGTATTAGTAGTCTGCCATAGTACCCTAGCCACCTGTTCTTCAGTAATTAATAGAGTCTCTGCATAGTCAAGATGAGCTCCAGCCCGTTGTTCAAAATCTTCCATCATGTGGTATGGTCCAGGTCGTAGAGGTAGAGTAAAGGGTCTCCAGAGGTGCTGTTTATCTTTAAGCCAAAAAAGTGTATGCAAAAAAATCTTTAAATATATTTAAGAGGTGCCAGACCACTGACCGCGCCACCGGTCTTTACATTCAATATACACAAACCAAAGGGAGCGGCTGCACACTCAGAGAATTTATTAATATACACAGGCTTTTATTTGCCCAGGTGCTCCAAAAATAGCCAGATATATGAAACCAAAGAAAAAATGGGCACTCACGGGTCTTTGCAGTAAAGTGCATTAAGCACAATTTTATTTCAACCAGCACAGCCAACGTTTCGGACCACCTCCGGTCCTTTCTCAAGGCAAGTGCTGTGTGGCAAAGTGAAACAATTTATGCAGTGCAGTGATTAATGTGATAAACAACAGGAGTGGCTTACCCCACCTCTCAAACGATCATCCTGTGGGAATGAAGACTGGAATCACCAGAACAGCATGTGCATATCCCCAGTTAAACATGGTGTGTACCTAGTAAAACATCCCCATGCAACACACGGAACCTATAATCGTTCCGTTCAATACATTGAATTTCCTTTGGTCATGTGAAATAATATAAATAAAAGAGAAACTTCTCAGTGAAATAGCAATTAAATAGTGCATATAGAATGAAAATGTGTACGTTTAAAAAATACATAGTACCATACCCCATGAATCTGTAATGGACAAAATTTAGTGAAGGCAGAGACTTCTGCAGGCTGCAAAGAAGTATTATGCATGCAATAAATAAAAACAGAACATATAGGGATTTCATAAGTGCCGCAAGCAAAAGTCCATAAAAAGGTATGATGCTCCATTTCATCGAGTATCCAAAAATGAGGAAAAAGAAACATGTTCATTTAGTCCCATTGGTGTGAGGGTGTTGAGAGTCTTGATCCAAAAGGTCTCGCGTTGAAGCAATAGCTTAGCCCTGTCACCTCCTCTTCTCAAGGGGGGGACCATATCAATGGCTACAAAGCGTAAAGAGCTCAAGTGATGTTTCTCGCTCAAAAAATGTTTAGCCACTGGCTTATCAGTTGTTCCATCTCGGAACGCTGTATTGATAGCTGACCGGTGTCCCCGGATTCTGTCCCGTAATGTCAAGTCCGTTTTTCCAATATAGCAGAGGCCACACGGGCATGTGATTTTATATACAACAAACTCTGATTTACAAGTGATATGATGATTAATGTCAAACTGCTTATTTGTATGTGGATGTTGAAATGATTTCGTTTGAGTCATGTGGCCGCAGGTAACGCAACCACTGCATTTATAGCACCCTTTTCGAGCCGGAAGTTTAGCCAACCAATTAGTATCATAACAGTGAATAGGATCAGAGGAAACTACCATGTCTCTAATGCTTTTGCCTTTCGAATAGCTCATCTTCGGTCGCTTTTTAAATGATAAAGGAAGGCTTCTATCGTTTGTTACCAGATTCCAGTTGGTTTTGATGCCATCTGAGATATCCTTTGAAGCCATGGTATATCGCATATTGTACGTCAATCTATCAGAGTTTTTTTGTCCGATATTAGTAGAGATATCCTGGCCCATCGTCTTTCTAGCTCTAGTTAAACATTTTCTTAGTAAATTCTGCTCATATCCACGATGTAGGAATTTGCTCTCCATCTCACTTAATTGTTGTTCCGTGTTGTCAATATTAGAATTATTTCGCAATACCCGCAGGAATTGTGCATAGGGGATGGCCTTAAACACATGTGGAGGATGACAGCTTTGTCTGTGGAGTAATGTATTTCGATCAGTAGGTTTTTTAAATAATGAAAAATGTAGTTGACGTTCAGAGATGGAGATCCTCAAATCAAGAAAATTTATAAAATCCATATTGCATTCTGATGTCATCAGAATAGGTGTGGGGAGTGAATTAATTTGGTCAACGGTCTCCAGAAATGACTGTTTGGTGCCCTTCCAAATTATGAGGCAGTCATCGATGTAGCGTTTGTACAACAAGGCTTGATCACCCAAGATATCCATCAAGTAGTCTTCTTCAAAACGATGCATATATGCAGACTACTAATACGGATTACCCTTCCACAACTACAGAAAAAGATGTGTCACAAGAGCTAAACAGACTAAAAAAGAGAGAAATAGATCTGGATATGCATGGTCTCTTTTTGTCAGATTATTATCGAGCAAAGAGGATTCCAAGGGGATTTCGGATCCACAATGTTCCCACACTCGGACGACATAAACCTGAGGTGTGTAGAAAATGGATAGCATTACTTAACAAATGTTCCCTAGATTTGATGGTAATCATCATGGAGGATGTACAAGAGGAATTACAGCAAGTTCGTAAACAACTCTTAGACTTTGAGACCGCACAAATGGATATTATCACCAAATTTGATGCAACTACCATAACCACTCTACAACAACAACTGGATTCCTATCGCAGTGATCTACTAAGGTTTAAAAGACAGAAGCTTTCCAAAGTGAATGAAGATTATGATAGACACAGAGTATATCGTTGGTTAGGGAATAAAATGGAGAATCCTTCACCAGCTCGAAGATTTCGTCAATATCCATATAAAATTAGGAAACCAAACCAATTCACGGTGGATCAGAGTTCTGTTGATTCAACCTCAGCCTCAGACACAGAGGGTACTAATAAGAAGAACCAAGCGAGCCGTGGACTAGAAAATACCACTATTACTCCAACCTCTTTTTTAGGCGAAGGACTGGGATATATAAAGAGCACCAGAAAAACACGCCAGGATACCCTAGGAGAACCTCCAGAAGGAAACCTAGGCGAGGGCAAAAAAGGCAATCAACCAATAAAGACAAAACCATCCACGAGGAGATAATTCCTGTCTTTAATCTTTCTAATCGCTCCCTTTCTACAAGTGAACGTGAAGTGCTGTCATACGGTCTGAATTTCATACCTACTAACTATATCAAGAAATTTGACTGGCAGGTTGAACAGTATAAATTTGGACGACAACTACGATTGAAAGAATTTTTTCATAAGAAAAAAATTAAGACTGATATTTTGAATCATCCGTTCAAACTCAGAAGCACTTTTGATCCTATTTCAAATAATATTTCTCTCACCACATTCCAGAGGGTTCAAGAAACTCAATTGGAGAATTACCCCTGGAATCAACGTAAAACTCATTTTAATTTAACCATTTCACAAAAACAGGCATTGACTACTTTATCCACTGACCCAGAGATTGTAATTCGCCCCGCTGACAAGGGTGGTGGGATTGCGGTCCTTAACTATACAGATTACAGGGATGAAATTATAAAACAACTCTCGAATCCAGAAACATATGAGACACTCACGTATAATCCAACGGAGAAATTTTCAGCTATGATTAAAATAGTGATTCAGCAAGGGCAAGAAGCTGGTTATTTGACTCCAGATGAAGCCAATTTTCTGATTCAGGACTTTCCTCGTATTCCAGTACTGTATACGTTACCAAAACTTCACAAGAATGCACATAAGCCACCAGGCCGACCCATAGTATCTGCAAAAGGTGGACTTCTTGAGCCATTAGGTAAATGGATAGATTACCATCTACAAGATGCGATCCAAAACACCAGGAGTCACTTGCGTGATAGCCAAGCATTAATACAAATACTCAAAAATACATCTCTACCAGAAGGTGAAATTCAACTGGCGACGATGGACGTTACCAGTTTATACACAGTGATTCCCCATGACCTGGGCATGCAAGCTGTCAAGCAACTTATCACCAATAATCCACTGTATAAGGGTCCGCCAGTTGAGTTTTTGTTGGAACTTTTACACCTTACTCTTTCTTTGAATTACTTTAAATTTGAACATAAATTCTACGTACAGCGCACTGGAACAGCTATGGGAGCATCTATGGCACCCTCTTATGCTAATGCATATATGCATCGTTTTGAAGAAGACTACTTGATGGATATCTTGGGTGATCAAGCCTTGTTGTACAAACGCTACATCGATGACTGCCTCATAATTTGGAAGGGCACCAAACAGTCATTTCTGGAGACCGTTGACCAAATTAATTCACTCCCCACACCTATTCTGATGACATCAGAATGCAATATGGATTTTATAAATTTTCTTGATTTGAGGATCTCCATCTCTGAACGTCAACTACATTTTTCATTATTTAAAAAACCTACTGATCGAAATACATTACTCCACAGACAAAGCTGTCATCCTCCACATGTGTTTAAGGCCATCCCCTATGCACAATTCCTGCGGGTATTGCGAAATAATTCTAATATTGACAACACGGAACAACAATTAAGTGAGATGGAGAGCAAATTCCTACATCGTGGATATGAGCAGAATTTACTAAGAAAATGTTTAACTAGAGCTAGAAAGACGATGGGCCAGGATATCTCTACTAATATCGGACAAAAAAACTCTGATAGATTGACGTACAATATGCGATATACCATGGCTTCAAAGGATATCTCAGATGGCATCAAAACCAACTGGAATCTGGTAACAAACGATAGAAGCCTTCCTTTATCATTTAAAAAGCGACCGAAGATGAGCTATTCGAAAGGCAAAAGCATTAGAGACATGGTAGTTTCCTCTGATCCTATTCACTGTTATGATACTAATTGGTTGGCTAAACTTCCGGCTCGAAAAGGGTGCTATAAATGCAGTGGTTGCGTTACCTGCGGCCACATGACTCAAACGAAATCATTTCAACATCCACATACAAATAAGCAGTTTGACATTAATCATCATATCACTTGTAAATCAGAGTTTGTTGTATATAAAATCACATGCCCGTGTGGCCTCTGCTATATTGGAAAAACGGACTTGACATTACGGGACAGAATCCGGGGACACCGGTCAGCTATCAATACAGCGTTCCGAGATGGAACAACTGATAAGCCAGTGGCTAAACATTTTTTGAGCGAGAAACATCACTTGAGCTCTTTACGCTTTGTAGCCATTGATATGGTCCCCCCCTTGAGAAGAGGAGGTGACAGGGCTAAGCTATTGCTTCAACGCGAGACCTTTTGGATCAAGACTCTCAACACCCTCACACCAATGGGACTAAATGAACATGTTTCTTTTTCCTCATTTTTGGATACTCGATGAAATGGAGCATCATACCTTTTTATGGACTTTTGCTTGCGGCACTTATGAAATCCCTATATGTTCTGTTTTTATTTATTGCATGCATAATACTTCTTTGCAGCCTGCAGAAGTCTCTGCCTTCACTAAATTTTGTCCATTACAGATTCATGGGGTATGGTACTATGTATTTTTTAAACGTACACATTTTCATTCTATATGCACTATTTAATTGCTATTTCACTGAGAAGTTTCTCTTTTATTTATATTATTTCACATGACCAAAGGAAATTCAATGTATTGAACGGAACGATTATAGGTTCCGTGTGTTGCATGGGGATGTTTTACTAGGTACACACCATGTTTAACTGGGGATATGCACATGCTGTTCTGGTGATTCCAGTCTTCATTCCCACAGGATGATCGTTTGAGAGGTGGGGTAAGCCACTCCTGTTGTTTATCACATTAATCACTGCACTGCATAAATTGTTTCACTTTGCCACACAGCACTTGCCTTGAGAAAGGACCGGAGGTGGTCCGAAACGTTGGCTGTGCTGGTTGAAATAAAATTGTGCTTAATGCACTTTACTGCAAAGACCCGTGAGTGCCCATTTTTTCTTTGGTTTCATATATATGTATATATATATATTTTTTTTTTTTGCACTAGACTTACTAGACTTACTTAAAATTACAGAATTTTGTAAATTTGGCGATTTGAATGAAGCCCCAAAAATGAGGCTAAACCCTCCCACGAATTGGAGAAAAAGGAAGCAAAAAACTCAGACACATTCATTTACACTCTATCACACTCTCACACACTCTCTTACACTCACATTCTCATTCACTCTCTCACGTTCTCTGTATGTTTACCTAACTTCTCTGCCGACCACTTCCGCATCTTCTTCTTTCTTCTGTCTTTTACCTTCTCTTCTATCTTCAGTCTTCAGTCCTTAATCTGGTATCTTCTTTCTTTGCCCACATCTCCGTAGACAGAACCCGTCAACCTCCTCCAAAATGGGGGTTCTACGGCGGCCATCACTGAAACTGCCAAGGGCAATGTGGCGGCGCTTCTGGTGATGTCCTATCCCGATCCTCTAATTAGGGCAGAGGACATGACTGCAAGTGACACCATATTGCCCTCAGTTCACCTCCAGTGACATCCTCCCCTGGATTAAAAATACCCCTGATTTTTCTGTCGAACCGAATGACCAGGGAAGAAAATATGTTGCACGAAAACGAATGAGCTAAAAGCAAACCAAAAAATTATTCTGAATTACTTTTGGCCCATTTGCACATGTCTAGTTTGCATACAGTTAGTGTGTTAGGGTCGCTGCAATGTAAAGATTTGTATGAATATTGTATCTGGCTTTGCTGCTTTTGAAGCTTTGCACTAGTTTCCTGATGCAGAGCACCAAGACTAATATATATACTCTTCACTAGACCACTAAGTACCGGACCCCTTCCCATGCTAATAATGTTACTCATAAGGAAGGGGTTTAACTAACGCTTTTGGGTGGGATTAAAGGATACATTAAAAGATCTTCAAATAGAACAAATAGCTGAAACATAGAAATGGGTGACAGAAGGGAAAAAATAAGCCACAGGTCAGGGGTGAAAAGGATTAAAAATGTTTCAAGATACACAAGTTTTAAATACCAATAAGATGTTTGAAGAAGTGTATTATAGTTTGAGAAATACATCAGACCTAGTTGAGAAGACCTGGGCATGAGAGAGAATTATTAAAAAATATGGGAGTGAAGGAAGTTAAAGAGAGGGGAAGTTTAAAAATCTAAACATAGAATTTGTCGGCAGATAAGAACCATTCAACACATCTAGTCTGCCCATTTTTCCGGATGTAGAGACTCACATCTTAATCAGTCCTTGGTCTTGTCTTAGATTCAGGTTATTTTACATCTCCTTACTGTATTAGCCCCTAACACTTCTGATGATAGAAAAAGTGAAAAAAGGAGAGAGAATCTGTGAGAGCATTTGTTAAATAAAGATGTGTTAGAGGATGAAGTTACAAAGAATCATAAAAATATTTGGGTACAAAGTAACCCTGAATGGCGAATGAAGGTTGAAAAAGGGAAGAAGTATAGGCATACACATTCAGATTATCTGGCTGGTCATTTAATAATATATAATGTTTCATGGCTATGTTGCTTACGCAGGAGGTGAATCAGTGGGATCCCATTGCATTTTAACCCAATGAGACTCTCATGCAATTTAAAGCCTTTTGTGGACACCATTAACCCCTTTAGGAACATGTTTTTTTTCTCGGTCAATGACCAGTGCCATTTTTCCATTTTTGATATAAGGTTTTTAATTGTGATTTTCCTCTCTGTCAATTAACATGGCCATGCAAGTTAGGTGTTGCTTTTAAAGCAGTTTTCTTTGGATACTACATACATACATGACTACAATTTAGTATTAACAAAAGGAAAAAAAATAGTTTTCACAGTCTGCTGTGTGATGCTTCAAGGAAATACCCCAATGTTTGTTCAGCAATATCCTCTGAGTACAGTGATGTCACCCATCAATATGTTTGTCGGGCTCATTGAGGGTTAAAAGGCTACATTTGGGACATGTGACATCTGATTATCCTGCAAGCATGTCCTATTTGGGGCATCTTTGAAGCTGCCAAATTCAATTTACCCCATCCAATAAAAAATTTTTGAAAACCTTAGGGTATTTCAAATGGTGGTATTTTAATATTTTAATACATTTTACAGTTTACCTCCGGTCTTTGTCAAAGTTTGTGGTAGTAATTTTTGTGGTTTTTCCAATATGTGTTCCGCAATGTCTTCTAAGTACAGTGATACCAACCATAATTGTTTGGAGGGTAAAACACCACTTTTGGAAGGTGCCCAATTCAGTTAAATCAATTTCCCCTCATCAAACCATATATTTTTGATAGGCACATACGAATATTCGTAGAATACAAAGATTTTTTCCCCATGAAGATGAGCACGAAGAGTTGGCCTTACTATTGTAAGGTTAAATTTACAATTTATATTTAAATGCAAAGTTATTAAATTAGGGGTTCTATGAATGTTATTTAAAAGCTATGTTATTGTTCTTTTTTACATTGATTTGTATTACCTTTGGTTTTTTTAACCTACCAGATATATTCCAGGCATAATTGTTTCAAGAAAAAATCTATTGAAAAAGTTATGAATGGCAAACAATATATATATATATATATATATATATATATATATATATATATTAAAATGTATATACATATATCAAAACACGGGAACATTTATGGTATATGCAATTGCTAGTATTGCCCTTTGTGTCATAATTAAGTCAATCCTTTGTCATGCCTGAAAATGTATCATTATCAGAGGTCATATTGTCTAACTTGGGAAACGTCTCACTGACTGCCCCACTTGACTGGGAGATCCCCTACTGCTGTGGCAGACATGCGATTTCCAGTATTTGTAGTTGTCTCCGTGTCTGAAAAACAGTATATGAAATGTTCTCTAGTTTTTTTTTTTTTTACATTTCTTGTACCTGCAGCTTGCAAATACAGTATTTCTCATTCCCTGGTAAAAAGGGGGCCTCCCCTAAATGTTTTTTTTTTTACTCCTGTGCCAGACAAGAACAGAAACTGATAGTCTTGTGATACAACAGATGTCCAGTTACAATTGTACTCAGCACAATGAGACAGGGTTTTAATAGGGAGGTTCCATGGAAAAATATTTAATATTACATTAATATTGTTCTTCAGCATTAAATACAGTGCTGTCTATAGTATACAATTTTCCTTTATCTGCAGGGAATTATTTTCCCTTTGAGATGACATTACCTACTCATTGGGTTTTTTGGCTTCTTCTGGATCAAATAATAATAATCAAGGTGCCAGTGTCTGGCTGATTAAGACTGGGGCAAAACATTTACCACAAAATAGTATCATAGGGGAAACAGGGTGTTTTTCTAGTACAGGGGTGTCCAATGTACGGCCCGCAGGCCAAATGTCAGACATCAAGGTGCAGCTCGTCTGAGGACCGTGCGGATTGTGTTAAAAATATGTTAAAATGGCATTCCTGAGCATAATGCTACTTGCAGGGGCTCAATGGCAAAAGCTGCCTCGGACCATCCTCTATGAGAGTGCTCGTGCAGCATTAACCACTTCCAGTTGCGTCATTGAAGTTCTAGTAGATTGGCCTAAGATAACTGAGCCAGAACACATATGTAGCTGTCTGAAAACATTCAATTATGCAATGACTAGAACTGTGTTTAAAGAAAGCTGCAGACCTGGAGGCTGTCATTGCTGTCAATCATGATATTTTGGGTACATTTCTCTGCAGTATCAGCACAATGAGCTAATTATTCATGGCAATGCTATCGAGTACCTTGAAGCTATAAGTGGACTTTGTGTTTGCCTAGTAGATTGGGCTAAAAACTATAACACATACCCACAAGTGGGTAAAATGCAGCTACCTGAAAACATTATATTATGCTAAATCTAAAAGAGATTTAAAAAACACCATAATGTTTTTGAAAATAAATTTTTCCCAAATTCCCATGAAGTATGTTTGAGATGATTAAAAAACAGCTTTGGATGAGTTTTGGATGAGTTTAAAACGTTTTAAAAAGAACTCATCCACTATTCAGCAAATAGTTTATCCAACAGTTTTCTGAGCCGTACACTATTAAAGGATCAGATAGTATCTGAAACATTGTAATGCTTCTTTTACCTAGCCAACAAGCCACTTTAAAAAACCTTGACTCATTTTCTATATTAGTTTAGATAATGATGTAGCTGAATGGTGATGGCCATTAGCCTAGCTGTCATTCTCAGATCACACCAAACTTTCTGTCTACAAAGGATTGTACAAAATGCCTGTTAATAGCATGAGCAAGCGGCAGGGCAATTAGATTTCTAGAAATTCTAAGGAGCATGATTTTTATCCTACTCAACAATGGAATTGAACATTTTGTAATATAAAGAAATACAGAAGTAATAAAATAATTGATTCTACTTATCATACTACTTATATATGTACCGTATTTCAACTTACATATGTATTTAAACTTATCTAAATGCACAATTTCTTATAAGATGAGTCATTGTTTTTTTTAAAGCTGATAGTAAAGAAAATTAGTTTGATACAGCAGATGGAGCTATTTCTTTACTCAATATTTTCTTCAAAACCTGTCACACATTTTATATGTTTTTCTAATATTGTATTAACACAAATTTGAAACATATTCATGTAAATTCAATATATTCAGAACTAGAGGATCTTAGAGCTGCAAATAAACACCATAGCTTGAATTTTCAATGAATCAAAGCAACCCACACAGGCCAAGTCTGTATTGAAAGTTTCAGCAGCAGGGCAGTCCACTAATGACATTGAAATGTTTAAATGAAAGGTATACTAGTAACAGATATTTTTTTCTTCCTTGACACTTATGTGCCTTTGATACCCCAGCTATCAGGGCAATCAATACACAACAGGCAATAAGCTCACAATGTTCTTCAAAACCAAAATTGCTGATGCTGGCCATCTCACTTGTTTTATTATTATTATTATTATTATTATCTTTTATTTATATAACGCGAACAGTTTACGCAGCGCTTAATACAATACATAAATTCAAGGGATATGACAAGACGAGAATTGACAGACTAAGACAAACTGATACATTAGGTGGAGAGAGCCCTACTCACAAGCTTACAAGCTTGTTTTACAAGCTACCATGGATATGGCATATTGAGGCACCAATGTGTTGATTTTGGACTGGTACACTTGTAGCATGTGATTATTAAAGAGTTTTAGTGCTTAAAACTGCAAGATTCAACAACTACAGAGTATTGTAAGCCTTTTAACCTGTTCCATTCTGGAAATTCTACCTGTATTAAGAAGCATAAAGAAGTTTATAAGACCCTTAAGAAATACTGTGGCACCTGAAAAAAAGTTCTCAAAAATGTTTAAAATAGAATTTTAGCCATACAGTGCTTTAGGGCTACAGAAATCTGCCATTGTAAGCTCGCAATCAATTGTTGAAACTGATATATGTCTCAACAACTATCAAGTCAAGCTGGTATGTGTGCAAGTATTACAACCAGACCCTTGCACTGGTCATTACCAGAGAAGTCCCCCAAACAGATACAACAACAATGTCATTGGAGAAAGACGTGGTTGGAAATTGATTTGAACGCAGCGTTTATTTACCAAATACTATGATATTGCTTACATTTACAAAAACGGCAGTTGATCTGCTATTCCACCATATGCCACCAGTCATGAGATTAGCTGACAGATCCCCAGCCCAACTTTTATTATCCCGGTTCCCCCTCCATTTACCCAGCATGGATCAGCCAGATCTAGGCTCAGTAGACTCCTCCACTAGGGGTGAATCAAAGGACACACTTTCCATAGGTGAGAGGACTTCTTCATGGCAGGCAGGGTCGTGTCCCCTTGCACTAAGGACTCCAGACCCGCTTAAGACCGATCTAACTCTTAAGGGTCACTTGTAGAGCAATATTTGTTGATCCCTAAATCTTTCACCCCTACCTTCATGCCAAATGTTTCTATCTTTCTCCCACTCTTGCTTTTCCTTTCTACATTTCCAGCATTTTTACCAGATTCTCTATTCATTTCCCATGCTTTCCTCTTTATTTTTCACTTCCCCAGTTAACAGTTTTCTTCTTCCAGATTTGTTTCTCTTTATATCTCCAGAAAGCAATTTAACCACTTCAGCTGTTTCTCCTCTATACGGTTAAGCTTATTGTATTCCACTGTCCAGTCTTTTTTTTATTCCCCAGTCTTCATTTTCAGTGAGAAACTATATATCCTGCTTACTTTTTATATTTAATTGTCATTCACTGCCACAGTCCATTACATCGCACACAGCATTTATCATGTAATGATAGAAGCACCGGGATGCCTCTTTAATGGATCCAAGTAAGATTATAGCAGTCGGACAGTGCACATCAGCGGAGAAATGTAAATTCAAGGTGCAGATGGTATGTAGAGAGACGTACCCATGCCTATAAAATATTGTTTTTGTCCTGATGGCCAGTATATGCCTACCCGTGATGGTGGCCATAGTTTGTCCGTGATTACTTAATTTTTATATACCTGAGGGAATATTTGGCATTTACACCGGTGATGTTTTTTATCTCCATGGACACACACACCTAGCATCAGTAATGTTCAAACCCTTTTGACTCAAATCACTAGCGAATTCATCATTGTTGCATCTGGTGCGAATGAAATATTATGTGAGGTGGAACTAACAAAATTTGTTGTTTTAACTAACTAAATATGTTGTAGAGAGAACAAAAAGAAATAGGTGGTTTATTCACTATATTGTGAGTTGTGGCAGTTTTATTGCACCAAGTTAATTGGGTGCTAAAGCCATTTTTTATTGCAAGAAAGTTGTAGTTAGCTGTGCATCATATTAAGTTTTTGGATCGATCTCACTGATCCAATCTTCATAATGGATTGCAAAAAGCTATCTCACCAGCATTGGCTATTCCTAAATATAACTATATCAAAGTTACAGAAAATGGCCCAGCTTCCAGGGTACACAACTCAAAAATGATCTAGCACTCAAAGTCAGTGTGCTAAAATCTCAAGTGAGAGCTTAGTATTCTCACATTGGTTGACAAATGTAATGAATCATAAAAATTAATCATCCAATTTGCAAGACGAATTTCTGTGTTACTACAGCTGGTAACTGTTTGTAAAATTGTAAATTTGTAAAATCAGTTTACTTGTTCATCTAATTACCAATAATATTATAAAAAAAATATATTCAATATATACCACCTGCCAAGAAAAGGCTGTCCTACTGACAGATGATGAATGCACCAGAAAACTTGGTTGTGAGGTTGTGATGATTAAGCATGATGATAGAGATGTCAGATTAACATATATCTTGGTAAAGTTAAAAGAAATGCATTTGGTTAACTGTAACCATAGAGGGTTGCATAAAAGGAGAACTCAGATTAGATTGGTGATGTTGGTTACGCTAACAGTTTCAGCATTGGTCTTTAGAAGCATATATAGAATATGCAAATAGGTGTATTCACTGTGCACTGTTTATTCTCTTTTTTTCTAGCTTTCTGTAACTGTATCCACTAAAACATTTTTGCCTTAATTACTTTCTACCTAGACAACTAGTCTAGTAGTCAATAGAAATGTGAACAATTTAACAGAAAACATATACACATTTATCAGTAAAAAAACACATAGTAGATGCCTGTTGTTTTTTTTAGATTGTCTCTTAGCAGCTTCAGACTGAAACCAGCAAAGCCATCTAAAAGTCACTGGCACACTGTCATGCTGAACAGGTTACGTTTGTAGCTGTATTTCTGCAAATGGAGTTAGGGCTTTGGCCAGAATTAATGTTTTCCTCAATGCTTAGAAGTACAGGCAAGTACTTATTCATCATGCAATACCATCAAGGATGCATCTGATTGGCCCTACATTTGTGGCCCCAAACATACAGCCAACTCATTAAGAACAATCTTCAGCATAAAAAAGAACAAGGAGTCCTGGAAGTAAGTGGTATAGCCCCCACAGAACCCTGACCTCAACTTGATCAAGTCTGTCTGTGATTACATGAAGATGAGAGAGGAGCAACTGAGGCTGCCTAGATCCACAGAAGAACTGTGGTTAGTTATCCAAGATGTTTGGAACAATATATCTGCAAAGTCCCTTTAAAAACTGTGTGTCAGTGTACCTAGAACAATTGATACTGTTTTGAAAGCAAAGGGTGGTCACACCAAGTTTTAATTTGATTTTTCTTCTATCTCACTTTGCTTTTAATATATTTATTAACATATTTTTTAAAGCATTCTCAAACATACAGCCAAAATCATTAAGAATTATCTTCAGCCCTCATCTCAACATCATCAAATCTGTCTGTAATTACATTATTGTATACCTACAAATAGAGGGTTTATATGTCTGATTCTGTTTATTTGATCTATACCTTCAATGCCTATTCAAAGTGGTCCAAAGATGGAAAAGCGACAGGGTCATAGGCAGCTAAGGCTCATTGATGCACGTGGGGGGGGGCGAAGGCTGGGCCATGTGGTCAAATCCAACAGACAAGCTACTGTAGCTCAAATTGTTGAAAAAGCTAATGCTGGTTGTGATAGAAAGGTGTCAGAGCACACAGTGCATCGCAGTGTGTTGCATATGGGGCTGCGTAGCGGCAGACCAGTCGGGGTGCCCATGCTAACCCCTGTCCACTGCGGAAAACTGATGAATCAAGTTATCTTTTACATCATGTGGATGGCTAGATGCGTGTGCGTCGCTTATCTGGAGAACACAAAGCACCAGGATGCACTATGGGAGGAAGGCAAGCCGACTGAGACAGTGTGATGCTTCGGACAATGTTCTGCTGGGTAACCTTGGGTCCTGCCATCCTTTTGGATGTTACTTTCACACCTACCTAAGCATTGTTGCAACCATGTATAACCTTTCATGGACACGGTATTCCCTGATGGCATTGGTCTCTTTCAGCAGTATAATGCGCTCTGCCACAAAGCAAAAATGGGTCAGGAGTGATTTAAGGAACACAACAACGAGTTCAAGGTGTTGACTTGGTCTTCAAATTGCCCAGATCTCCAATTGGGCATCTGTGGAATGTGTTTGACAAAGAAGTCTGATCCATGGAGGTCCCACCTCTCAATTTACAGGACTTAAAGGATATGCTGTTAACATCTATACAGTCTACCCCACCATGTCTACATCAGGACATAATCACTCACTGGAACTTTACCATGATGGAGGGGATCCTAGAGCAACAGTTAGGCTCTTCACTTTATGTACTGTGAGCAGAACATTGGAGACTCCAGCCTATTGGGCAGAGGTGATTGTGTTTTAATGGGATAGGGTGGTAGTTGTATAGACATTCAGGAATGTGACTGAGAACTTTAGCCGGAGAACTGCCACTTTGAGCCAGGTCATCCCTCTTACTAACAAAAAATGGAAACAAAATGTTTTTCTGGGTAACAGATTACATGTGGCGGTTGAAAGGCTGATCAGAGGAACAGTGGCAGTAGTGCTACCCACATGTCCAATTCTCAATCCTTTGCATCCCCGCAGAGCAGCATTAGATGGGAGCACCAACTATTTGGGCAGAGACCTGCTGCTACCTTCTAATACTGACCCTCTAAGTTATTGGGAACAGAAAGCATTTGTCTAGCCAGACCTTTCCCTAGTGGCCCAGTAGCTGCTTTCATGCCAACCCACCAGTGTCCAAAGGCAACATACTGAACCCCTAGGGAACACAGCTCTCCCCGCACCTGGTCAAGCAGATGGCTATCTTGGATGTCAATCTGCTGCAATTTGGCTACCCAGCACTCAATATTCAAACTGAGTGAGGTTCAGATGTTTCTGCTCTATCCCTTTCCTTCTGAATTTTCAGATATTGGGGAATTTTTAGTCCAGCACCAAAGAGCTGCATGTGCCTATCTAGATTGTAAGCTTATTTGAGCAGGGCCCTCCTCGCCTGTTCTTTCTGTAAGTCAAATTGTTTTATACTACTTGTTACGTCGTGTCTACCCATTGTACAGCGCTACGGAATTTGATGGCGCTATGTAATACACTAAATAATAATAATAATATCATCTGCCAGTACCTTCTCAGTACTCTACTACTGCTGTTCTTCTGTCTCTTTCCTTTCTCTGGGGGATGATTATTTTTTATTTATTTGAATTTTTTCCTGAAGTTCACTTTATGAAGACAAATTTGCAGAGAAAGGGATGCGTTTCTGCACCTCTTTCTCAACAAATTTACACTATATAGACAAAAGTGTTAGGACACCTGACCATTATTCCAAGAGGGACTTCGATGACATTGCATTCTAAATACATAGACATTAACATGAAGTTGTTCCCCCCTTTGCAGCTATAAGAACTTCCACTCTTCTGGGAAGGCTTGTCAGAGTCTTTCTATGGGAATTTTATGGACACACCTCTTAATTATTGAAATCAGAGTTTGGGCTAGACCCAGTGAATCAAAATCTTAATGCTTCAGCATACCAGTACATTTTGGACAATGTGATCCTTCCAACTTTGTGGAAACAATTTGGGGAAGACCTTTTTCTGTTCCAGCATGACTGTGCCCCAGTGCAAAAAGAAACACCCAGAAAGACATGGTTGGATGCGTTTTGTGTGGAAGAACTTGACTGACCACAGAGACCTGACCTCAACCCTATTCAACACTTTTAGGAGGAACTGGAAGGGAGATTGTGAGCCAGGCCTTCTCATCCAACATCAATGCCTGACATTGCAAACTCTACTGGATGAATGGTCAACAATTCCCACAGAAACACTCCAAAATCTTGTGGAAAGCCTTCACACAAGAGTGGAAGCTGTTATAGCTGCAAAAGGGTTGGCCAACTACTTATTAATGTCTATGTATTTAGAATGCAATGTCTTCAAATTCAGTGTCAGTGAAATGCTCAGATGCACCAATACTTTTGTCCTTATAATAATCTGCAATATTCTGGCCTCTCTGCGCATATCTGCAGAAGAGTGGAGCCATGGAGAAGACACAGAGAGACGCTGATGAAGAAAGGAGACAGAAGAACAAGTTAATTCCATAGAAAAATCAGCGATTCTGCAGAGAAAACAGGGACACGTAAGTTAGAGATACTTTGCAAGAGAGTGTGAATGATAGTTGGAGGTTCTTCCTCATCTTTGGACATTCGTATGAATAGGTGGAATTGGTAATTTTGTTAAGATTTAAATTCATATGAAACCGAATCCACAAGTCACGTATACAGTCCTTTTTAGCTGAACCCTGTCCAAACAGCAACAAACATTTTCTATTTTGCAGAAAAAAAAACCACCAAGAGAGGTCACTGAGGCTTAGAAGGTTTGGGAAAATAAGGCCGCAAATATTATAATGTTTTAAAATTTTAGATCAGACAACTGACGTTGAAGAGCTGACTATCTGTCTGCTTTGTGTATCAGAAAGCAGAAGTTTGCAGACTTCATTGACTTTTAGTAACCAACGTGGTTAACAGTGAATATGTAATACCATTTTTTGAAACCAGAAAAATCTAGAGTGCGTGAGAAAGGATGCTGAATGCACATGAAAGTTTCCTTATCCCATAATTAAAGGGAACATGCAACTAACATGAGATTTGTCTAGACATTTCTATAACGTGACATGAAAATATATACAGGAAATAACTAAAATAGGCATGAAACAATATTTTTAAATAAATTAAGGTTGTATCTGATGACAGGGTATAATAATGTACTCCCCATTAGCTCATTACATTGTATTCCTGTATGCAACAATGGGGGAGTTATAAAGTTATAAAACTTTATAGTGCCAATATTATCTTGTGATCAGGTGTTAGTAACTTAGTGATCAATATTTCTCTGTCAGTAGTTTTTCTAGTAGGTTTTTTTAATGTGATTGTTAAATCTTTTCTCTGTTCCATATGGTGCTAAGGAACCTGCTGGTGCTATATGAAAATGTAATATCGGTTACATAACATGGTCCTAACAAAATCATGCATTAGTTAAAGCTATCCCTAAAAACTATAAACCTGATAAAAGGGAATATTAATACACATTTTTCACTTTACAAAAGTGGTAATTATACTAAAATATATGAAAAGGATCTGATGTGCTAAAACACAGGTAAGGATTCAGTTTAACAACATTGGCATGTGAATATACTATATTTGTCCGTTCTTTCCTTCATAGTCTTCTGAACTAACATTTTTTTGATTTCCTCTAACACATGCCATTAATCTTTGAAATTAACATGCATTGTTCTTAAATCTTGGAATTGTTTACAATAGCCTTTGATATAATAAACAAAACTGTTCATCTTCTACTGCCAGATAGGTAAGCTACTCGTTGCGTTACAAGACTTCTAGATGGTGGCAACTGGCCAAGAGTCAACCGCTCAATTGCTAATAGTAAATACAGACTTACTGTAAAATACAATAAGTTAAAATGGCTTTTTATTTACATTGAAATAATTAAATTAATAAAGTTTACATACATATTTACATCTACTTTGTAAAATAGACATTTGAGTCAGTTTGCCAAATGCTTTCAAAGACTCTGCCTATTAAAATAACTATGAAGCCATGCTTAAAACCCTACTGATAAGGAGGGAAAGCTCTTCTTTGGGACAAACATCTGACGCTCTTTTTTAAAAAACCCACCTTTTTTGAAAAGGATACAGTGTTTCCACCTCGCACTTAGCCAGCATCCTAACCAAGCCATGAGAATGCTCAATAACCCCTACAGATTATTCTTGATTCAATCAACAATCTCTACAGATCATCTTTAATTCAATCAACTCATCCCAATGCAAGCAGTACTCTCCTACTGTTTCACTTGCCCCTCAACCACCGACTAGATTGCAAGCTTGCAAGAGCAGGGTCATTTTTTACCAGTATGTATTAATGTATGTGATTTTAAATTATTTTACTCGTATTGTGCTAGTGCGAGAGTCTGGGTGTGTGTATCAGGGTGTGTGTAAGCAAGAGTGTCTGAATGTGTTAGCGTCAGCTGCTCTTGCATTGCAAGCCTTTGGCATCTTAAGGGGGATATTGAAGTTTTTTTCAACAAAAGCAAAATTGCTGCTAAGGAGACAAGTTTTTAATTTTAACTATTCATAGGTACCAAATTTAAGGCAAGCTGTGCATCCGTTCACATTATATAATGGGAAAAATAAAATCTTCAAAATGCAATGTTTCCTCATTATTTCTCCATATACGCCAGATCAAATAATAAACGTAGCTGATGTTGGAGAATACGTTTGTATGTGTAAGTACTCTGTGTTAAATAATGTTATGCTATTGGAGTATGTGTGAATGCCTATGGTTTTTGAGTAAGTGTATTGGAATCCGGAATGCAGGAATGGAACACACTTGCTCAGAACAGAACACGCACAAGGGGCCTGGAGAGGGTAACAGGGCGCTTGGCGGTGTAACTGTAAGCACGGGTGGTCAGAGGGAAGCCGCTTAGTAGACCAGGGTCAGGATGCCAGAGGTACACGTAGTCGGTATGGATAGCCAGGGTCAGGATGCCAGAGGTACACGTAGTAGTAGGATAGCTGGGGTCAGGATGCCAGAGGTACACGTAGTAGTAGGATAGCTGGGGTCAGGATGCCAGAGGTACACGTAGTCGTAGGAAGAGCCAGAGTCAGGATACCAGAAGTACACAGGAACCGTTAAGCAGACCAGGGTCAAATACCGGGTAAACAGAATAAATAACTGAAGTACTGGAGGAGCTCACGAGATACAGGAAGATCGGGAGTGAGGAGAGGATGTCCGGGAGCCACTTAAGGTAGGTGCCTTACAGTAAGTGTATGATGCTAGCAATTATGTGTGTTTTATGTATGACGTTAGAGTGTGCATGTGCCAGTGTATGTTGTTAGTGTGTGTGTGTATATGCTATTAGCATCTCTGAGTGTATGTTTTTAGCAAGTGTGTGCGCTTGTTAATATAAGTTGTTTACAGAGGGCATCAAGAGGCCTGGTTAACACAGCTGATACCATGGAGAAGCAGACAAAGAACAAGAAGAGGTAATAATAAGCAAAGCTGCAGAAAAGCGGACAGGAACACAGAAGTGATAGGTGGAAAAGGTAGGGAGACATTAAGAGACTGAGTGAGTGTGTGAGAGAACGTTAGCAAGTGACTGAGTGTGAAAATGCAATTAAATGCAAACAAAAATTTGAAGCTCTCTGCTTCATGGGGGACTCACCTTGTTTTCGGACATTTGTACAAATTAACAAAATTGGCAAATGTGTTAAAATTTTAAGTTCAAACACACTTGTGTATGGATAAGTATTTGTTTATTTCTTGTGTGAGAAAAGGACACATTTATTATTATTACCTATTATTTATTAAACGCCAACAAATTACGCAGGTTGATTGGTACTTCACCTACTGTTAGCAGGGTACCTGTCGTTATCATGCTGACCAGGGTTGTTGCTCCTAGTCCTTTTCTTATTGGCTGTTTGCTTACCTGAATTTGATTATAAACTTAAAGTGTCTGAATTTGCTTGCATGTCCTTGAAGCTATGTTTGGTGTGGTAACTC
Source organism: Spea bombifrons (assembly GCF_027358695.1). NCBI lineage: Eukaryota > Metazoa > Chordata > Amphibia > Anura > Pelobatidae > Spea > Spea bombifrons. The sequence continues at coordinate 70,876,560 of NC_071088.1, read as the reverse complement.
ATAGTACTTTAATAACCAGTAGACATTATGGCTCAGTCATGCTAGTGTGTCTCCCTGCAATCAACTTCCATCATTCACTGTTTTATAGACCTTGCCGCCGGACCGAGAGATCCCCTTTTGCTACAAATCCAGCCATCCGCCCAATCCTCCATCCGGGGATCTCGCGGTCCGGGGGCGAGGTAAGCCATGGGCCTGACACACACGTTGACATACTGTATAGAAGCAGAAAAGCTCCCTGCTCACACTTGACAAAAAAAGAAAAAACCTCCCCAAAATACACATTTATCACATATACAGGAAAACATGCATAATTATACAAAATATGAATTAAGAAATTTTCTTGCAGACCTGACATAGTGGTCTAAATGAGGTTGAACACCTTTTCTATCTTGGCTTGGGATGATAGTTTGTTATAATGCAGGAAGGCTTTTGTGTCTTGCAAGAGCTTGGCTTGAGATGGTAGTAAGCAGGTCTTTTGTTATCGGAGAGATATTTCTCTGGTGTAGCCTGCAGGTTATGCTGAGTGACTAGACATTAGGGATCATGAGCGAGTCAAGTATGACACCAAGGCAGTAAACTTGGTGTATGATATGGGTTGTGAAATTATCAACAGTGATCAGAATATCAGGAAATGTCATTAGAGATGTGGGGATGGTGGAATATCCAGAAGCCTTGGAAATGTTGAGCTTCAGGTAGTGGGACATTATTCATGGTGCAATTCCAGTGATGTGTTTATATTTGCATACACATGGTTTCTCTAAAGAAAGAAAACTTCAAAAAAGTAAAATTAACATATGATAACTGTGTTTAACTAGTCATTTATGGCTTTTTGCTACCATAGTAAAGTAAAAAGTGATAGCATAAGGCCAGCTATTGTAAACTCAGTTAACTATAATGCTGTAAAAATCCCCAGACCTTGCTGCTTTTTGGACAGAACAATCTAGGGACCCTGAACTATCCATTGATGCCCTGGGATTGCTGCCACTCCCTTGGGATCACCCCCCAAACAACGACTTGGGTAATACAGGCATTAATATGCTTGGCGACCAGGTTGTGGCCCCAAACTGTCTGGGCAGGGTATTGTTTGTGTTGATGGGATTATGCTCTTTATCGGTATAAAAGGCTGTGTCATTATTTTCCACCTCAACATTGGTTTTGTCTGATGATTGGGGTGGACTATGACAACTTATTCACCTTTTCAGGACAATATTAGCACTGTGTAGCCACAGTGTCAGCATGGCTCCAGGCATATTGCTGTCCCACCAGCGCTAGTCTCGACCAGCCCTGAAGGGGTTAACTGTGAAGTCTCAGACTTAAGGAAGCACAATTTGGCAGGTGTACCCAGTCGGGTACAGGTCGTCCCATGATGCTATCCTATAACAAAGAGATACTTCTCATCAGAAGCTAATTAGCAACATGAAAAAAACACTACTCTCTTAATAGTTACCTTGGAAAGTCCCAGTTTTGATTGATGTTATTCTATGTAATAAAATAGTTCATGTGTAATTGAATATTCTTCAAGTTTCATTCCACAAAATTTTGCTTAACCTTACTGAATATGGACTAAAATTGAAAAAAAAACAAACGCCAATGGGCCTTTCAAATCATCACAACCAATTACATCAAAAATAAGAATTATATTATTTTAATAAAAAATGTCAATAACTCAAAGTTATGTATTAGTAAATGCATAACTACTAGAATAGAAGAGATAAACTTGACAAAAGCTTTTCTTGTGATTCTGATGTGAAAAAAGTTGAAATTATGCAGAAAAGCAGCATGTTTGCTCAATTAAAATATACGGTTTATGAATACATGTAATTTCTTCCAAATTCCAGAATAATAATAGTTAAGAGTGAATTCAAAGCCTAAGTGTTTGCAGAATATTTGGACATATGAAGTACATTGAATGCACTGCATCTGTTATGAAGGTCCAAGTTTCTCCAAGTTTGTCCTGCATGATGCATAGTAAATGTGGATTTTTATTGCATCGTTCCCCGTTGGGCATCATGATACCATGTTTTTTTTTAGGTTGGTGCCTATTTAATCCAGACACTGACTGCACTGTCTCACCAGTATAGTGAGCCTTGCTGGTGATTTTTGGGTGCCTGGTTTATGGTTTTTCAGTCAGGATTGCCCTAAGGGTTTTGTTCACCTAAGAGATGGAGCTAAGTCTTGACCGTCATGGTACCTGAAGGCTCAACTGAAAGGGGGTGACTGTAATGAGAAAACCTTCTCTCCTAGATTATCTCCAGTCATCACATACCAAGGGTCTATCTGCTGACATGGTACATTTACAATATTTATAGTTTCTTACATTCTCCCTCATTCTCATCTCTATGTACAACAGGGTTTTGTTCACAATGGCCACATATGAATACAGTGTAACATAATTGTGTTGATGTGAAAACTGAGTTTTTTCTAAATGATAATGACATGATTCAAAATGTAGAAGTAGGTATACAAATGAGGCATGTCTGAAATACTTTCCCACGGTCCGTTCTTAAAATAGATTCAAGAAGTCAACTGACCGTGTGTTGCAAAACATATAGTTTTATTGCCTTAAAAAAATAGTAGAAGTGTTAAATCCGGTACATTTTGTGAGTTTGAGAAGTATTGGTTTTGTCATGAATATATTTGCACGCTGGAAAAAAAGTATATATTGTTGCAGAGTCGGGGAATACAGGTGCAAGCAGACAATTGGGTTACAGCGGTTAAAGTGTGGTTTCCTGCTTAACTGCTAGCTGCAGACAAGTCTGATGTCAGTAAGCATTCATCAGAAAACCTTTGCAAAATAATTTATTGCTTGCCAGTGACATGAAGCGCATAAGGAATATTAGAGATAGGCTCTAAATATAGAAATGTCACTGCCACCAGGCATGAACTGGCTGTGGGGCACATAGGGCAAATGTCTAAAGCTATAAGCTCCAGGGCCACATTTTATGGCCCAGTCTTTTCCTGACAGGAACTACGATATATATGTGTTTGTTAATCTGTTTTAAATTAGACAGTACCTAGGGTTAGTATGTTGTTTTTTTAACTCCTTTTTTTCTAGCTGGTTTTCCAATGACTTGCTCTCATGTTCTTTAATACACATAGAAGGGTCCTTGTCAAACCTTCTTGCAACATTGAATGCTCATTTATACAATAATTTTGACAACCAAATCCCACTATAGTACATATATACATATCAATCTGGATATGTAATTATAGTACATGACCCTTATGATGTTTCCCAGGTGAAGACCTGTTATACCGGGTATTCACTAACTTGACATTTATTTTGAAGGGTCCTTTGTTGTCTACCATAAAAGTAAACATGTTGGAAGCCGCTCCCATTGAAGTTAATAGTTTTTTTCTTATTTAGCTCAAAACCTGATTCCCTAATGAAAGCAAGAGGGACTCAGGTTGAATCAACTTGACAAATCTGTGAACTTCTAGGAATGAGTGGATTCATGGTGTGCTAGCACTGGACTTCTACTGATTTGTAAAGTAGTGGTATTTTTCAGTTACTTTGTAACTTGCCAAAACTTAATTTTTATTTAAATCTATTGCTGCTTCCATACGTATTTGCAGCAAAGTATTTTTTATATAATAGAATGATAAACATTTGTTTGTTATAAAGGTAAACATTCAATTCAAGGTTCAATTTGTGTATAAGGTTGACCGTCCCATACCTGGTTATACCAGTGCTTGGTACAAACCATAGACCTTGAACTAACCCTGACCCTGGGTCCTCATTGCTCTAGCCAGATTTCCTACATGCTTGGTACTAGATATATTTTAGTCTTTGACTCCTTTCAACAGCTTAATTTTCCCTAGTTTTCTCTGCTACCTATTCTTATCTCCAAGCCCTGGCTGTTCCTTTACTTCACCTACTGTTGGTTAAGCAGGGTACCTGTTGTTATCATGCTGACCAGGGTTGTTGCTCCTAGTCCTTTTATTATTGTCTGTCTGCTTACCCGAATTTGATTATAAATTTGAAGTGTCTGAATTTGCTTCCATGTCCTTGAAGCTACATTTGGTGTGGTTACTCATAGTACTTTAATAACCAGTAGACATTATGGCTAAGTCATGCGAGTGTGTCTCCCTGCAATCAACTTCCATCAGTCACTGTGTTATAGACACCTGTGGCAGTATGGCCCAAATTTATTTTCAAAGGTCAATGCATCACTCAATGTTCAAAATTGACAATAACATTAACATACTGTCAGACCCCCGGCTTACCTCGCCACAAATCCCCTCTCACTACAAATCCAGTCATCTGCCCAATCCTCCGTCCGGGGATCTTGCAGTCCAGAGGCAAGGTAAGCCAGGGGCCTGACACATACGTTGACATACTGTATAGAAACAGCAAAGCGCCCTGCTCGCACTTGAGAGGGAATGAGACATAAGGTAAGGCACTGCTTGGGCAAGCATGATTTAACCATAGTGTGGATAAGTCAGTGGTGTGGGGATCTCAGAATGCAGAATATGGATATAGGAACATAGATGACATGAACAGATGTGTTTTTAGTGAATATTTTAAATTACAACAAGTAGGGGAGAATCTGCAAGAATAAAGTAGGTAATTCCTGGAACTATGTACAGCCTGGGTGAAATCATGTATACACAAGTGGGAAGAATTAATAATGGTTGAGAGACACAAGCTGTGGGCAGAGCACTATGCACTGGTGTCCTATTCATTTCTGTTATGTCTTCTTCAATGTATCAATGCAAGAAAACACCAAAAAGTAGTATATAACATCACAATTTGACCTACAGAAACAGGTGAGGATCTGCTCAGTTGAGCTTACAATCTAGAGGGTTTATGTATCTATAAATGATCATTATTCATCATGGTACACAGGATTACATCATATCTTTGGCCATATCATTGCTTAGCCCTGGGAACAAAATGTATGTGTCCAGAACATCCCTCAAGGTCTGACTTTTGTGATGTTTAGTTTCCTCTGTTTATGGGGCAGGATCAGATGACACACTGTGTGAGTGTGAGAAAGGAAGACACATTTCTTACTTTCCAGTAAATGAGAGTATACTACATAAGATATAGCAGGTGTCCTTAACCAGGAAAGAGGACGCTTAACATTTTGTCTTCCTGTATCACTTTTATCATGCCACTAGTAAATTATAAAGATTCTGACATTTTTTTCTTCTTAGCATTCTACTCCCTTAAACAAAAGTATGCTTTTCCTTTCATGTTTAGTAAATTCTTTCAATTGCTTTAATAAATAATGGTGGCTAAAATATTTGGTGATTACATTAAATATTGTGGGATGTATTGGTTTAAAGTTTATAGTAATTCAATCAGTTATTTTTTCCATTGTACCAACTGCGTAGCAGAAAATAAATCTCTTAAGCACACCAACTACCGTATTTGCTATATTATAAGACGAGTTTTTTTTCAGAGTAAATACTCTGAAAAATACCCCTCATCTTATAATCGGGTCGTCTTATAATCAGACCTCAAATAGAGGTCTGACTATGAGACTACGCTGCAGGGGACCTGGATCCTCCTGTCTGGTAACCTCCGCTGCTGTTGCTTCTGACTCCCTGGTGTGTAGTCGGGGAAGTGGGTAGACGTCTACGGGATAGTAGTGAGGGTTTTCTGCGTCCATCGCACAGACCTTCCCCGGCTGTCAGAGAGGAGAGTTCCCCGCAGCGCTGCGGGGAATTCTCTCTGACAGCCGGAGGGTGTATGCGCGATGGACACAGACAACCCCCGCTGCTAACGACACCCCCTTCCGACTGCAGCGGAAGTTACCTACGCAAATCACATAGACGTCTACCTGCTATAATTAATAATTAATTATAATCCAAAAATGAATCTATAAAGCAGAGTACAAAAAATAAGTTTAATGCTTGCCAATAAAGATAATAATTTGCGACATACCCGTGGGATACAATGTCTCTGTCAGTGCAGTACTCCCCCCCCCTTAAACTCATTATTTCGCTCTCTTAAATACCCATTATCTTGGGCAAAAGTTGGCATCGCCACAAGGTATGACCTTGATTATATGACTCAAAGTTGTTTATGATGAATGGACATCTGCAAGACCTTGAACATGTCCCTCAAAGTTGTTTTTGCAAAAAAACACCTGTAAGATTCTGACACGTGACACGTACTGTATCTTATACAAAAACGAATATAGTTATCATACGTTATAGCTGTTTGATATACTGTATATTAGTATACTTATACCATTATAAATGAACATGTGAGTACACTAAATCTTAATAGATAAATATATATTGAATCATAAAGAAACTACTTAAGTATTGGGTGGGGAGATCTGTTTTTATTACAAATTGAAAAAGCTGCACATATAAGTCACTTTTTAATCAAAATATTTTAGTTACTCAGACATTGACTGGAACAAGTAGTTCAGCAAATGGGAGCAAATTAGTGAACCTGTTAAATGATTGCTTCATGTCACAATTAGGGGAGACACCAACTAGAAACAACACAACGCTGGATTTGATGATAAATAACAACATAGAGCTTTTGTTGAATATTCAAGTAAGGAACAGTAATTAGACTTGTGCATTTGGATTTGTACAAATCTTAATTTTGTCAATTTTGTTAATTCATATGAATGTCTGAATGTGCTTTTCAACAGCTCTGCTTCTACTCTTGCCTCTTTTTGCTCTTCTGTTTTTCTTGTTTCTTCATCTGTTTCTCCCTGGTATCAGCTGCGTTAACTAGCCCTCCCAGAGCGCTTCATACACAAGGTAGAGGCTGCCCCCGTGGCCCTGTTTTGCTTGATGGATTTACAGAGAAAGAGAGGTACAGAGAGGCTTATCTTTGGCTGCAGATTTTTCTGCATTATCCTGGCCTCTTCGAGTACTTCCGCTGTGGGAAAGGAGCTGTGGGAAAGGAGACAGGAACATGGAAGCAGTCGGCAGAGAAGGTAGATGTTAGAGACCAGGAACCAGATGGACACAAAATGTAACACCTTTATTGTAATAAGCAAGGAAACAAAGCCAAATCGTGAAGCAGGAGTGTATACCAAAAGACAAGCCGGGGTCAGGAGCCCAGATGGAATATACCCAAGGCTAATTAGGAAACAGCCAGACCATTGTTTTTGATCTTCAAGAATTTAGAAAAGGGATCTTGTCAGGCTCATAGGTCTGTAGTTACCTGGCTGAGCTTCCCTTTTACAATCCTTGAACATCAGAAACAATGGCCTGACTGTTTCCTAAGTACAAATTATAATGGCTAAAGTAGATACTGACAAATTGATAACCAATGACAGCAAGACCCCCAATAAATAAATGACCAAAAAAAAATGTACTCCAAATGTACTAAAGTGGTAAGTGGTGATTCTCTAGGGTTCTGTCCTGTGTCCACTGTTATTTAATGCCTTTATTGATAATCTTTGAAAGCTATGTATCAGTGTTTGCAGATCACACAATATTAGGCAAGATAATGTAGTCCGTACTAGACATTAATAGATTTGGTTAAATTAATAGATTTGGGTGGCCAACTGGCAGGTGAATTTTAAATTGACAAATGCAAAGTTATGAATTTTACCTTAAATGGGGTTATGTTGGAGAAATTGTTAAAGAAAAGGACATGGGATCATTTGTAGACAATAAACCGAGCAACTGTGTCAGGAACCAATTTTTCGCTGTCTGAACCATGGCTTTTTCATACCTGTGGCATTTAAGTCTGCTACCACTAGTGGCCACCCTCTGCCCTCTGGAGCACTCAGAACTCATTACTAGGATCAGGTGTGCCTTGTTACCTGGGTTGAGCCCTAGCAATACATCCAGCTGGGCCTTATTACCTGGATTGCCCTGCCTTTATGAACCTGCCCTGCCCTTCAGTCAGGGCCTTTGTATTGAAGTCTATGGACCTTCCTGCTGTGGCTCTGCACCTGTACTGTTCCTGGTTCCCTACTTTTGTGTCCTTCCAAGTGGACTCCCTGCTTTTGTGTCCTTCCAAGTGGACTCCCTGCTTTTGTGTCCTTCCAAGTGGACTCCCTGCTTTTGTGTACTTCCAAGTGGACTCCCTGCTATTGTGTACTTCCAAGTGGACTCCCTGCTATTGTGTCCTTCCAAGTGGACTCCCTGCTATTGTGTCCTTCCAAGTGTACTCCCTGCTATTGTGTCCTTCCAAGTGGACTCCCTGCTATTGTGTCCTTCCAAGTGGACTCCCTGCTATTGTGTCCTTCCAAGTGTACTCCCTGCTATTGTGTCCTTCCAAGTGGACTCCCTGCTATTGTGTCCTTCCAAGTGGACTCCCTGCTATTGTGTCCTTCCAAGTGGACTCCCTGCTATTGTGTCCTTCCAAGTGGACTCCCTGCTATTGTATCCTTCCCAGCGGGCTGTGTGCCTTTTGTACCCTTCCAAGCGGGCTGTGTGCCTTTTGTACCCTTCCAAGCGGGCTGTGTGCCTTTTGTACCCTTCCAAGCGGGCTGTGTGACTTTTGTGCCCTTCCGAGCGGGCTCTCTGTCTGTCGCGCCCTTCCAAGCGGGCTCCCTGCCAAAAGACTTATTACCTGTATTTTATTTTGCCATACGTCCGGTTTCTTGCTTAGACTGTATTACCCTTATTTGCTGGTCCTGTTATATACATAAAATACACTGCATTACCTGGATTTCTGTTTGTGGTGTCTTTGTTTGCATAATCATGCACCGTGGGTTACAGACTGAACCCCAAGTATCCCCTGTGCATGGGCTCCTACCCGACCTGATCACCCGAGTCCTGACAAACTGTGTTCAATGTCACGCAGCTGCTTCAAGTGCCACAAGAGGAATATGCAGTGAAAATCTGGGCACATCAAAAAAATCCAAGATATACTTCTAACTTTGTAAGAAACGTTTGGGGAAGACTCTTTTCTATTCCAGCATAACTGTGCCCCAGACACCGTAAAGTCCGTAAAGTCATAGTTGGATGAGTTTAGTGTGGAAGAACCTGACTGGCCCACAGAGCCCTGACCTCAATCCCACCGAACACCTTTGGGATGAACTGACACAGAACAAGGCCTTCTTGTCCAACATTAGTGCCTGACCTCACAAATGCTCTGCTAGATGAATGGGCAAAAAATCCCACAGAAACAATCTTGTGGAAAGCATTCCCAAAAGAGTGGAAGCTGCAAAGAGGGGACCAACTACATATTAATGTCTATGTATTTAGAATGCAATGTCATCAAAGTCACTGTTAGTGTAATTGTCATGTGTCCCTATCCCTTTTGTCCATATAGTGTACATCCAAGTATTTAACAATAAAGCCAGTTTTGTAACTACATTTGATGACCTGTTCCAAAATGAACATGTAGCAAATTCAGCCTTATGCTCTAAATACCAAATTGTTCCCAAACACGTGTGATCAAAACAGCATTAAGATCAGGTTTAGGCATTATCATTTTAAAATTAATTTTAATGTCAACATCCACTCACATGTGTGTCAATCAATGTCTCAGCCTGATCCACCTGAACCAAAGAACCAGATTCAGCCACAGATTGCACTGTACTGTATAAACTCGTACACCAAGTTGGACTCGGTCACCTATTTCATTCAGGGTTAAACAGGAAACAAGAGCAAGAGGGAGTTGCCCACCCATTAGTTTCATTCTGTGCAATCAAATATGAAACTAATCAAAGTAGAAAAACAAACAAAAAACCCCACTCCCTACCCTCTTATATGAAACCAATCAGGTTAGATAAAAAAACACCTTTACCTACCTTTACCTTTTAGCCTTTCCTTGGGTGGTCCTCATGTTTACATAATCAACTTTTAATTCAAAATGTATTTGATTCCCTATGTAGAAATATAGTTTAGAATAGATTAAGCAGTTTTGTCCGCAAAAAAACCCAAAAACATTTCCTTCACAGAGTAGTAATTTCACCTTTTACATTAATAATAATTATTACATTAATAATTTAAAAAAAAGCTCAGACTACTTAAAGTACCATCACAGCAAGGTACATCACAACTGATGGAGGTACAGTATGCACTTTCAAGTATCTTACTTATACAGACATTTAGATAGAGATAGATAGATAGATAGATCGGCAGGTCGATGAAATAGGAAGATAGATAGACAGATAGACAGATAGATAGATAGATAGATAGATAGATAGATAGATAGCGATAGATAGATAAATAGATAGACAGACAGATAGGTAGATAGATAGATAGATAGATAGATAGATAGATAGATAGATAGATAGATAGATAGATACAATTATTTGTAGCTAAGAGTTTTAACCAAGCAAATAACACAATTTGTAAACTTGTTGAAGACATTTTTTTAACTGTTATTACAGATAAAATATTTGACTAATTTGTCCCTTTGTTTAAGGATGGATTTCAGCTCATCAAACGTTCTAATTTTCATTTGAAAATAAATAAATGTAATTAATAATTTTGTAATGCAAAGGACCGCAGAGCTTGGCAAACCTTTTTTAACAATACAACCTGCACACATGTTACAGTAAAATTGATTTTGGATACAATTAGTGTTTGAAGCTGTCTACCCACACTGATTAACTGCACTCTAAATACATAGGATCTGTCACAAATTTGCAAGTTAATATCATATTTTAGTATAATGTGTATTTATTTTGTGTCTTTTGTCATTTATGCAATACGTTAGGCAGCTTACAGTGTTAGATGATCTGTAAATAAGGAAGAAAGCAGTAATGGCATTTGCTGGGGATGAGGGCAATACCCCACTGTTATCCATTACTTGTGCAAAGGTGATGGTGTGGTGTCCTCTAGTAATTGTAGTTTGGCAAATTATGATCATTTTAACGATATATATTTTAATAAATGTAATGTTTGAACCCTGTTTTTTTGTCTTCATGGAAAAAATATTATGCAATGAGCGCATGCAGAGTGTTTGTCTATTTGTCTGATCAAAAGATCACGAACAACTGTCCCCACAGTACTGACCCCGATGGAGACCTGCTTAATGGATTACGGGAATGCCCTAGCATTAAAAAAGCTTCTGAAGGAAAGTTTATAGATATGGGGTACTGCCATGGCAACCATACACTGCTGTTTTTGGCCTCTGATTGCTTCACAAATCTGTCAGTAACCTTTTATTAATTATATTGGCCACAACAAAGAAATCAATAGTTCATCTTTGGCTGAACCTCTATCCGGCATCTATGGAACTTTTCAAGTCTAAACTATTTTGAGATTTCCGCATGGAGTGGCTAAAGTGAAATAACAAAAATGAAAAACCAATTTATCAGTTTTGGGGGACCATATGTGAGAACGTTTGATGAAGCTATTCGCCAACAGATCCACCTAACATTTCAATACACATCATGGTGCACTGGCCAGGTCCTAGAGAGGGAGGATTCATTGAGAAGGGGACACTTGCCAAGACCCCTACCATCAGTTGATCAAAGGGGAGATATTGAATGACTTAAGGGCGGATTGGGGGTGAGCATTGTTGTTGGGGGACTTGATAACACAATATATTTGGAGTTTTAAAGTTTGATGTTGTTAAAAGTTTTGAGTTGTCTATTTCTATTCATTATTTATTCATTTATTTTTGTGACTTTATTATTAATGGACATTCAGGGCATTGCAGGACTGTGTCCAGAATGCACTTAGGGGCAAAGATTTGAAAGACTACACAACTAGATGGTTCTAGGCAAAGTTGCTAACATGGGGATGGGAATACTGCATAATATTTGTTAATTCTAAAGTTATACCTTTATAAAATTAGTCACAGTTACAGTGAAGCATGTGAAATGACCTATATTCTCGTATTTTCCAGAATAAAAAATGTTGAAACAAAAAAGATAAAACCTTTATTTTTAAGTAAAAAAAATATTACACCAACCTGTGACAGATGTGGATATTTAACACTCCACAAAGTGGTGTTATAAAATACTCATTTTCTCTTAAGACAAATAAGAACATATACAGAAGATCATGACAATGTTTCAAGCTTCAAAGAAGCCTTATAATCTTTGATAGCAAAAGATTTTGAATGTAACATATACAGAGTTGCAATTGCTTCAGGGCCCGACATTCTGAGGGGCCTTTACCTCTCGTCTGTCCCATGAAATGGCAATCTGGTTGGGTCCCACAATGTGTTCTTCGACAAATCAACGCCAATTGTCCTATGTGACACTGTGCGCCAAGAAATTATGTCATTTCCAAGTGCGCAGCATTCTGAGGGAGCAACAGGCCACAAGGAAGCTTCAGAAGGATGCGGTAAGTACTATGTGTATGTGTGTGTATGTATATATGTATGTGTATATATGTGTACAGGGGAGAAAAGACACGCCTGCAAGTGTGAGGTGCAAACAACAGATATGCGAGCAAACAATAGAAGAGGAGAAAAATACTACTAAATACAGGAAAAACAGAATTGTAGAATGCAGTGTTTAAAGTATGCAAAGTTTTTCGTAACTGCACAATGGGCATCCTGATATTTTTATTGAAGTAAACTGTTCAATTAGTTTGACATAAGATTAGAGAGGCCCTTCCTGGATAATTAGTCCAGGGCTCAAAGATCCTTAATCACAATATATATAAACAAGTGGACACAACGTCTAATTATTGCATTTAGGTGTTTTCAACCACACTTGTTGGTAACAGGTGTATAAAATCACGCACACAGGCATGTCAACTCCATAGACAAGCATTGGGAGTAAAATGTCGTACTGAAGAGCTCAGTGACTTAAAATGCCACATTTGCCAGTTTGTGAAATTCCGGCCTTTCTTGAGAGCTATTATTGTGGTGTGGAAGTGTCTTATAGTAACAACAGCTCAGCCACAAACCGATAGACCACACACACACACACTCACACACACTCACAAAGCAGGGCTGAAGTGTGTATCATGTAAAAAATTGCCTGTCTTCTGTAGCATCACTGAGAACAGAATTCCAAACTGCTTTTGAAAGCAACATCAGCATAAGCACTGTGCGTGGGGAGCTTCATTAAATGAAAACTCAAGCCAAGCAGCTGCACACAAACCAAATATCACTATGGACACCACCATCTGGGTTTGGTGGATGCCAGGAGAATACTACCTACCGGAAGGCATATAGACTTGCGCACGTATTAGGAGCCCAGTGATATATCTGACCTCAAAAATGTATAAGAGCCAAACTACTTCTTCAACATACAAAAAACATGTATGTGGGGTATGACTTTAATCAGGAGATGTTGCTGAACATAAATTGGATTCTTGTACAGCTGTGGCACCTACAGTATAAAAGAAAAAAATATTTCATTTATTTTAATATTTTATCTTTTATCACTAATAATTATTATATGTTATGTATGTTAGATAATACTCTACTTCTCCAGAACAAAATGATGTATCATTTGTGTGGGTTCATCAAATATGGAAAAGGGTAATCATGGTTTAACAAACATATGGTAAAAATGAAATTTTCCTGTCTGATCCAGGTTTTTGCAAATGCATTCGTTCCTTGTCATATATTTCTTGCAGTGTAGTCTAGCATACATTTTACTGAAATATCTTACCGAGAAGCTGTTAGAAAACACACCTCCCATCACATTGTGTGATGGTGGATAAATTCATAGAAAATTATATATCTTCTTAATTCACAAGCAGTGAGTCAGCTGGGCTTGAGTAAGAAAGTTTGAAAAGTAGACTTTGTAGGGTTGTTCATATCACATCATGTGATCTTTTTCTACCAATCTTATACTGTCTTTCTCTGTTCATTCTCTAGCTGAGTTGAGAGGCTTTGGGGCCTTCCCCACAACCACACAACCACAAACGTTGCACTGTTAAACATTTATAAACTACAATGTACATTATCCACATATGTATTAGTCTGTCATAAAAAGGTAAAGCTATCTCATTTTTTTCTGATTTTTAGAAGAACACTCTATTCTTTATTGAATCCATGTCTTCTTTGTCTTTTAATCTTTGGAAACAAACTATGTTGCAAATTAGTGGTTACACATTCCTGTGGCCATGCAAATTCAGAGACTCTCAATGTCTATGGGGAGCTGTCTCCTTTATTCCAGTCAATTTATATTTCCCCCTTCTCTCTGCCAGCTTGGTCTAAACCACAAGGAATAAACTGTCGCCTTCGACGAGGCCACCATGATGGATTCAAACAAAATCATTGAACCATTTGTTGCATTTTCCAATGGCTTTTTCCATGGTAAGTAAAGCACATGTAACTTGTGGGCACGTTTTTAGGGGCTGCAAGATAAATGATTGAGACTTCTGACTTTTGCATCAATGTATTTCAGTGTCTGAAGCTGCTTTGTAGATTGTGCCAGTTTGAGGTTTAGGAAGTGGTTGAAGGTCCAAGAGACTTGAAGCAAAAGTTACATTTTATTCAGATTTTGTTTCATCCACAGCTATTTTATTAATGTCAGAAACAAATCTAAGTAATTAATGTTCACATGCATTTAACCCATAAAGACTGGCTACTACACTTTGTGTAGCCCCTTTAGTATTTTTCCAGTCGATAACAAAGGTATTTCTGTGGTAGGTAAGGTAAAATGTTATATTATTAAATTAATCCAGATGATTAAGTATAGCTTAACACAACACAAATTGTATTACTTGATTTTGTAAATTATATAGCCGGATAAAATATGGAAATTGTATAAAAGGGGCAGTGGAAATAAAGGGTTTGTTGGCAGGCATGACTCATTATAAATACTGTATTTTTGACTTGTCCTTTTTATTATTTTAATATTCATTAATATAAGTTCCTTTTGTAAGGGAGGCTTTTTGGAAAAAGTACCTATCTTTCCCGCTTAGTGTTCAGTCAATTACAAAAATCATAAATCTTTTTTACTGAGAGAATTATCTTGGCATGTGAGTTATTATAAATCCATTTGCACATGTTTTACCTAATTTTCACCTTAACAATCTGTGTGTCTAGAACATTAACAGTGTGTACCATTAAAGCTGCTATTCTAAATAGATTATACAGTCATTGTATTATCTAGTATGTTATTATTATTATTTGTTGTTTTATATAGCGCCATCAAATTCTGTATCGCTGTACAATGGGTAGACAGGACATAACAACTAGTATGCAACATAACAAATTGACTTACAGAGACAACAGGTGAGGAGGGCCCTGCTCAAACGAGCTTACAGTCTTAATACAAGTGCCTTAGCAGATCTGTCATTTTTATTCTTTCACCAGAAGGTTGAATTACATAAAATACATAGAAATTGAATGAGCTTTTTCAATTTTTGTGATAACAGAGTATCAGTACCTGCCTTTGTATCAAATAGCTATTAAATGTTCCAGGCAAAAATTAAGAATGTAAAAATATAATATTGCATGACTAAATAATTATTTCTAGGCACTCAACAGCGTTAGTAATGATTTTCCAAAGCTACATTTAATCACCAATGTTATTTGTGTTTTCATAACCCACACAAAAATATCAGAACAATATGAAAGCATAACACGTATTTTACCCCTTGGTTTAGGTTTGGTATCATGCCATTTTGGCATGGATTTATTTTTTTATTCTAAAAACAGGCCATAGGATATCTCTGAGATAACATTATTTGTGGTTTCCCAAAACTCTCCATGAGGTTATAATCTACTGTAATATAATGTTATTAAAATAAGACCTAAAAATAGCATCTAGCACAGTAGTTTTGCTAATACTAAAACAGTTTCTTCAACAATTTTTTTATATGTTATGTGGTATTATCATGGAAAACTACTGGTCATTTTAGATTAACTATATGAATGACTGCCAACTAATAGACAGTATTAAGTTATGAAAACAGAGGACAACATGGCCACCCAATCTATCCAAGCTGTCAATGTATCAAGTGCTATAACATAATGAGTATAGCTGTAGCGCTGCAACAGAAAATTGTCTATAGGTAAAGGTGATTCCTTTTATTGGGCCAACCCTTGCACAAAAATGTGAAAGATAATTGTTCAAATTGTTCTTCTCAATCTATGTTACCTGTATGATAATGTAGGGATATTATAGTACCTGTTAATGGTATTTAGTGGTTAACACTTACAAGTGGGGCTACTCATTAAAACTGCTGGTTGACAATAAGATAAATGTATGAAACATAAAAAAAAATCTGATTCATTTTTGCAACTGAATGTACTTACTCCAAAACATTGCTGGTACGATTATGGCACCCAATAACAAGAGTATAGTACGACAAACCCTTGTCTCCTGTTGCTTTTTGGGAACATTTGTCTGGTTCAATAGTCCTAGTTAACTTTTTAAAATGCAGTTGCAATATATATGCATGTGTGGCATATTGCTTACTTATCAGGGGTTAATCTTTCAATATAGACACTCAATCTAGTTTCCCTTCTAATACAACAGACGTGTCATTTCAGCCACAGACCACAGCTGCCTATGTTAAACTTAATGTAAATTGATGACTGTTTTCATCATTGGTTAAGTCCTAACACCTGACCTTACATTAATTATTATCATTCTGTTTTTGAAATATTTTACTGTGGAATCCACAACACATTTTAGAGCATAAATCAGAACACAATCTTATAACTTATGTGTGCTAACATCTATCGATGAGTTGATTCATGCTTGATTCATTCATATTAATGTAAGTATAGATATGTTGATTGTGTAAATACTTATTATACAACAGTTTATTTTTTCAAATATTATCAAACTCTATATGGTCCTTTGTAAAAAAAAGTTATTGCCCCCTTAGTTACAAAATCAACAAAATTAATCAAATGTAATTAATATTCGGGTTCATTTTACTAGATACTAGGGCTGCAACTAACGATTATTTTATTAATCGATTAATCGGGCCGATTATTTTTTCGATTAATCGATTAATCGGATAAAAAAAAATATTTAATAAAATGCCCTGCACCCACCCACACTCTGTCCCATCAGTTTCCCACCGGCAATCATTCTCTCTCTCTCTCTCCTCTCTCTCTCTCTCTCTCTCTCTCTCTCTCTCTCTCTCTCTCTCTCTCTCTCTCTCTCTCTCTCTCTCTCTCTCCTCTCTCTCTCTCTCTCTCTCTCTCTCTCTCTCTCTCTCTCTCTCTCTCTCTCTCTCTCTCTCTCCTCTCTCTCTCTCTCTCTCTCTCTCTCCGTACGTACCTCCGCTACCGAATCCTTCCACTTCCAACGTGCAACCGCAAAACTTTATTCAAATCTTCATCGTACACGCGCGTCACATCCGTCATTACGTAACGTCAAGCAGACGGACACTACAGAGCTCTGCAGCAGAAACGGGGGAACGCCGGCGGAGGTAAGTGAAAGGAGCCGAGCGCTCCAACGACGAATCGATCACTCGATTAATCGATAACGGAAATCGTCGACAACGATTCCCGTTATCGATTATTATCGATTTTATCGATGCGTTGTTTCAGGTCTACTAGATACAATCAGGCACGATCGCTGCCAACCCTGTTGAATCTAAACAACCCTGTTGAATCTAATCATCAATTAAATGGAACTTGTCTTGCAACGCTAAAACATCTAAAAAAAAGAAGCCCATGATGTAAGAATCTAAACAAATTCAAGAACATTTAAGAAACAAAATCATCAACATTTATCAGTCTGGAAAGGGTAATAAAGTCATTTCTAAGACTCCAGTGAACTATGGTGAGAGCCATTATCAACAAAAGGAGAAAACTTGGAAGAGTGGTAAACATTTTAAAATCTGTGCTCCTCGGCTCACAACACATGTAATCCGCAGCCCGTCCTTCAAAATCAAACAACAGAATTTGGGTCCACATCTCCAGAGAAAATAATATTCAGACAAAGTGATGTTTGTGAATATATAAATATATAAAGTAATGTTTGTGTGGGATCAGTCAACCCATAGGCCAACGCCTTACGTTTCACACCTAAAGATATTGCTTAGTTGACTTTACTTTTTCTGAATATTATTTTCTCTGGAGTTGTCGACCCAAAGACTCTTTTGTCAACAAAAATCTTGATTAGTAAAAGGCTCATTGCCAGTTTTCTCAAATGTTTGCTGCAGTTGATGCTGCCAAGAGTAGCACAACCAGTTACATAGTTACATAGTACATAAGGTTGAAAAAAGTTCAGTCCTTCTACCTAACCTTCCTAAAAGAAGGCAAAAAAAAACCCTAATTAAGCTACTTTGAATTCTGCCATCAGGGGGAAAAATTCCTTCTGCGTGTGCGTGCGTGTTAGTGTGAGTGTCTGGGTGGGTGTGCTTTAATGCGGTTGTCACATAGTGGATGTGGGTGTGGTTTTGGTGGGCATGGTTTTGTTAGGGGCAGCATTTCATTCTTGGACCCAGGCAGCACAATGTCTTCTGCTGTGGCCACTGTGGTAGTGGTTTAATTCCATGCTTCATCTGTTCAGTAAATGTTATTTATATAAATTAATCATTTAATTAATAATTTAATTAAACATTTGTGAAATAAACATTCCTGCCAACATTATTTTTTGTGTGTGTGTTGGGTGGGGGGTTGCAGCTGCATGTGGCTCGTAGTAGTGCAAGAAGGCTTCAGCTTATTTGTGCATGGTGTACTAGGGTTCATCTTACTGCTTTTTTCGTACCTTTTTCATATGTTAAAATGAATCTGTAAATCTTAATTTATAACTTAACTTAATACATACCCCCTCCCTTCCACCTGTACCTCCTTACTACACCTGCAGCTTTCAGTCTTCTCCTGTGCAAACAGTCTCGGTTTCACTTTGGGATCACATAACCCCGCTGGTTCAAAATTGTTTATAAAAGGCCCTTCCGACCCTAGACATTTTACACTTGTGGATAGCAGCGTTTTAAAGATGTCTTCTATGTATTTAGCACATGTACAGATATATATTCTTTTTTCAGAAGGGCTTTGTTTTTAAATCATATTAATCTATTTATTCCACCATTTAGAATGAAAAAATACTTAAAAAGTGAAACATTTTGCAAAAAAACATAATGTTTTACAGTTTTATCTGTTACAAATTGTACTCAGCTAGTCCAAATGTTTTTGGATACACCTCATAGGATTTTCATTTATTTTGGCAGTAATAGGTCAAATACTAAAAGGTGTGCATGTGTGTTTGGATATTGTAATGTTTTCTATAACTCCAATAGGTCTAAATAGGGACACAAAACTATACAATTCTGAAAAGTAGATAACCCAGGGTATTGTACTTTGGTCATTTTGATATACTGATATTCACATATACACATACTCAGCACATTCAATAAAGGTGTCACTGATTCTCCCAACCCTTATTATTAGGGGAAACCCAAAGGCAATGCGTGTAATCTTCTACAAACAAATACATTAAATATTATTAACAATGGAGTATAATTACCAAACAAAACAAGCGGATTTGAAATGAATAACACCATCAAGAATGTTAGAGTGGCCTATGAAATGTATATTTTGGTGGTAATAGAATTTAGGTTTCCTAAGTTTGCTCTTAATATTATAAAAATGTATATCAAGTAATGCTGTCATTGGCTATGTCCTTCTGTGCATATTTTACTGAAATCATGAAATATGCACACATCATTTTTTTAAAATTTAACAAACGTTTGATTTAAAATAAAAAAACTAAAAAAACTAAAGACACTTTGGCTTAATATTAGCCATTACAGAGGTGATGCAAAAGGTTATTTATTGATATACATTTGGAAAGGAAAAAGATCTATCCAAATCTAATGGATAATTTGTGATGAGTGATTGGTAAATGAGTGATGGGTAAAAAAGATCCAAGCAGCATGAAATCTAAATGAAATCCTGAAGATCCATCTTTGGGAGTAACTCGTTTTAACCCTGGGATACTGTTTTTAAGATTCTGTTCCACCACCATAACCTTGATTTTGTTTTGTTGAGTTTTGAACTTGCAATTCCACAAGCAGCCAACAGTGTGTCTAATGTATCTAACTTTATCTGTTTATTGTGCAGCCTCTTTTAGTGAAAATGTGTTGGGCAAGGCTGGTGAGTGTACATTGGGGTAACTTTGAGGCAGGTGTGCTTTGTTCTACTATATTTATGGGCCACTTCAGGCCTCCACCGGAACCTTTTTTCCATGAAGAACAGCTGTTTTCTAATTCTTCTTATGAATAAATGTACTAAAATTGCAATTTATAAATACTGTATTTGCTCAAATATAAGACATGGTTTTAATAGAGGTCTGATCCAGATACCGCACAGTGCTGCAGGGGACCTGGATCCTCCTCTCTGGCAGCCAGTGGACCTCTGCGCGATGCACGCAGACAACCTCCGCTGCTGCCTGACATTTCCGCTAGGCTTCTATGACGGAGCACTGGCATGACGTGACTTTCCGGTGCTCAGTCATAGAAGCCCCAGCAGAAGTCCTGGGTAGCAGCAGAGGTTGTCTGCATGCATGACAAAGCCCCAGCGGAAGTGCCGGGCAGCAGCAGATGTTGTGTACGCGCATCTTGCAGATATCCACCAGCTACCCCCACTAGACACCAAGGAGTCTGGAGCATGGGGGCCAAGTCTGGGGATGCATTGGTAAGCCTGGGGGGGAGCAGAGTGGCATATCTGGGGACAGAGTGGCAAGCCTGGGGCAAATAAAAGGAAATAAAAACAAGAAATGGATTCTTCTCAATCATAGTTTTTGTTAAATATGAAAAAATAGTTTACATGTGAATTATTTACTAGTAAAACTATTTTTCCTAAATGGTAGTCTTATATTCAGACATTTTCTTGGGACAAATTTAGGAGGGGGGGCCATCTTATAATCGAACAAATATGGTATGTGAGAAGGTACTGCTACTTGACAAGCCAGTGGATTCATGGTACACGGTCAGTCATAAATGCAAAAGTAGTTGTGAAAAAAATATTAATGTATGGTTTTGTGTATTGTAGGGACAGGAAAAAGTAATTATATTACTTAGTCTATAAAATAATATTTACTATATTAAATAATCTGAAAATAGACTCGAAAAATACAGAAAAATCGGGGGGAAATGCTCACAGGTACACTTCTGTCATTCTTCAGAGGATATTCAGTAACTTCAGTTAGAATAATTTGCAATAAAGTGGTGATACATTTGTTTTAAAGCTCTTTTATAGTAACATTTTAAATCTGATTATTTTTTAAGATATTTATATGCTAGATAAAATGTTAAATATTTTTGTAGATATAAATGGGGGTGCTTATCCTTTGTTTTACATAGATTCTGTGCTCTGTAGAGACTCAATACAAAACGTGTGAATAATATAGAAACCTTCAATGTATGTTGTATGTAAGAAGCTGTTCTCAGAATTTTAATGGATTTCCCATTGCTCAGTGCATCATTTCCTTTATCCGTCTGACTCAGTTTCAGCAAAATCTGGGGGGGTGTTGGGACATTGACAATGCATCTTTACACGCTACCATGAATGTTTATTTAAATATACCTGGCACAAAAAAATACAAAATAGAGGAGCGCACACAAAAAGCATACAAGGCATAAAAACTGAAGGAAAATCTGACAGTTTCGAAAATACACATAGCAACATTATTGGGTAAAATCATGATACATTTCTTTGAGATAAATATATAGGAAACGGCAGAGCAAAGGGAAATCCAGGAATGGATTACAGCAAAGGGGGAACGGTAGAAAGGCAGGGGAACGGTAGCGAGGCAGGGGAAGCTAGAGATAAGCAGCTCCGCAGCCTGAATGGGGCCTGACTTTGCTGAAAGGTTTTGTTGGGGTAATTTTTTTTAATTTATTTCACTCGTTGCTGGTAATGTTACCAATATGACATGTTTTAAAAGTCATTATAAGTCCTTCAGAAAGACTCAGCAACTGGTCTTCAGGTATGACAGTATGGTCTCATTTGGTTGTTTTACTTGTGTCAGTTGTGTGTCATCTATACATCATGAGGATATACACAGCACTTGTATGTAGGTAGTGTGTACCGTGTTCTGACACCCAACTACCACCAAGACCCACCAAATAAGGGCACGGAGACTGAATTTGATAAAACAGGCCACAGCACACTTTATTAACAGAAACATAAACAACAAAACTGTGTTTTCCTTCAAACACAATGCATAAACTAACATGAACACACAATAAACAACCAAACAACAAAAGTATAACTTCCGCTGTCCCAAAACCAATGCTAACCACCAGTCGACCATAAGCTTGGTGCTCCACCACAGAAGCCCTGGCAGAAGTGCCGGCAGCAGCGAAGGTTGTCTGTGTGCATCCCGCAAACGTTCACCGGCTGCGGGATGCGCAAAGACAACCTCTACTGCTGCTGGCACTTCCACCGGAGCGTCTATGGTGGATCACCGGAAGGTCATGTGATGCCGGCGCTCCATCAAAGAAGCCCTCAGAGGAAGTGCCGGCAGTAGCAGAGGCTGCCAGAGAGGAGGATGCGGGTCCCCTGCAGCACTGCAGGGGATCTGGATCTTAGTCTTGTAATCAGACCTCTATTTGAGGTCTGATTAGAAGACGACCTCGAATATACGACGAGGGATATTTTTCAGAGCATTTGCGCCGAAAAAAACCTTGTCTTATAATCGTGCAAATATGGTGTATATATATATATATATATATATATATATATATATATATATATATATATGTTGTTTTGTAAAAAAGAAGTAAATAAAATTATAATCAAGCCACAGCATTTCAATCAGGTTGAAATCTGGACTATGACTGGGCCATATACAAGACCTTGATTCTTTTCATTTTCAGCCATTCTGTTGTAGATTTGCTGGTGTGATTGGAATCATTGTCATGTTGCATGACCAAAGTTTTCAAGCTTTAGCTGTCACATTTGACTCCTTTGGTATACAGAGGAGTTCATGGTCAACTTAATAACCGCCAGACTCCCAGGTCCTATGGCTGCAAAACAAGGCAAACATGGCAATTTGACTTGGAAAAACAATCTTACAATCTAGACAACGTTTTCCACTTTTAAATAATCTTTCTCACTGTAGTATGATGGACTTGAAATTGTTTGGAAATGGGCATAAACAATTGCTTCTCTAAGATCATTGCTGATGTATTTCCTGCTATACTTCTTGGCATTGTGTAAACACACACACTTAAATGTCCTTGACCAGGAACCGGCTAAAACTTCTGCTTTTATAGAGGTGTTCACACTTGCTGATGATCAATTAATCAAGGGCATGTGTATTTACTGTTTCACACACGGTTTCTTTATTTTTGTTGAATAAATCACGACACAGTGTAATATGTCATGTATTGTTTTTCATCTGAGTTTGTACCTAAATTTTAGACCTGCTAAGGAACACATGATTATTATCATGTCCCAATATGTAAAACCATAGAATTCTAAGAGATTATACATTCTTTTTCACACAACTGTATATATACATATCTATGTGTACAGTATATATATATATATATATATGTACAGTTTATATATATATATTTACAGTATATATATATATATATATTAATATATATATGTATTTTTATATATATATATATATATATACATGTAGACACTGCATGTCTAGTATCAGAGTCCTGCATTTTTTCTTCCAAATGTTAAAGTCACGTGTAACCTTCATTTAAAAGTTTGAAGAATCAGATTAAAATATAAAATAGCACTGAAATCTATATATTCATTGGAATCAAAACAATTCTAGAATATAACGTTCTTGCATTGACTGTGTCTGACTTTCTAATGACTTCAAATGGTTCCTTTTAAAAAAAAAAAAAAACATTGTTACCTAAAGAAACTGAACAAATTCAAACCATCCAATGCAAATGACTAAAGGAATGCTATAAAAAAAACATATAGACTTCTGCTATGTTACTACACATTTTAAATAATCCGATTTGTTGGCAATATATTAACTGATTGTATAGTGCACTGTGTCCTAAAATACATAGTACCATAGGATTTAACTGCAGATAAGAACCATTTGGCCCATCTGGTCTGTCCTGATCTATAAAATCTGATGGCAAAGAACCAAATAATCTCATGTATACTTTGCATTCATTGTCAGAGGATTAGAGCAAACATAGTTTAAACATTCTATATAAAATGTTCATGTTATAAAAAAAGGTGGTTTGGCCATTGAGACGCTAGAACAATTACTAAGAAAATGGTAATTTAACAAAATCAGATGTTTTTCACAATTGTGTTGAATATAAAATGATGTATATTCAGCTGCGTGACTTATCTTATCATGATATATGATTACACTAAAATACACTAAAGCACATTACTGTATCGCAACGGTTATAGTTCAGGTCTGCAATAAATAATGTAAGCTTGGTCTTTATGCAAATCAAGAATTCTAAAATATTTGGGACAGAACTCAGACGAATATAGAATACAAAAGAAGTTTCCCAAAAACACCCCAGTAGGAAGTGTTACAGCTGGGGGGAAATTACTAATTTAGTAAGAGAAGATTCTATAGTAGAGTGCTGTCAGATCCAGTGTTTCCACCAGCGGAAGTGGGTTTAGACAATGTAAGGTGTATTCAGCCGTCAGATAAAAGATTTACGTTTGTCCATTTAGGAACAGTGAACACCAAGCTGTTCTCAGAAGTAACCACAACGTCGCTCTTGCATGGTAAGGTCCAGACAACCAATTGCAGACAGATAAACGTATGTCTTTGAAAAAGGGAAGCGCTGAAATCTGCTTGGTGCAGATAAACACAATAAAATTCACCACAGTTTTGAGCTTGACACGCAAGGCTGAAAACCACTCTCGTTTTGTCTGGTCGAGTTCTGCATTTCCTTTGGCCTTAAGTCTACAGCTATATTACATTCTCCAAATGACGAGATATTACCGTCTGGTCTATAGTTTTGCAAAGCAATAGACATAAAGCGGACTCTCCTGTCTGCCCACAAAATTTATTTTTATTATTTTATGTTTCAAGTCTTTCATCATAGCAATCACATGACGGTTAGTGCTGTATATTCCCATTAACTAATTTACATGCAAAGTGTCTGACTGATGCACCCTCGATGTCTGGGCCAGGCCCAATCAACCAATTTAACAACCCGATAATTAACACGAAACCAAGAGTGGGGTTGAAAAGGTCAGAGACGATTTATTTATTTAATCAAGCTATTGCCAAGCAACTTAACAAAAACTAGCTGCGTTAACTGGGCAATGACTACCAAACTAAACACAATAAATAACATAAGTAACATAAATAATAAACATGAATAAATAACAACAACCGAAAAACACCCCTAATCTTACCAGGCTATCCAGGTACCACCAACACAGGGAGGACATACCTGTATGTCTAAACCATCAGCAAGGAACCTCACACTGAAATGCCACCAAATGCTCTCTCCCTAGAGCGTTTACCCCCTAGATGCCTAGTAAGCTTCTGCCCAGGGCTGGCGCCACCTATAGGCATCCGCGAACCGCTGGCCGCAGTCAATTATTAGAAGCGCGGCCCGCGGTCACTTGATGAGAGGCAGGCAGTCGCGTCATTCATGGCAAAAGGGGAGGGGCAGGCAGTCGTGTCATTCATGGCAAAAATGGAGGGGCTTGTGGGGTGGAGCCAGGGTGGCAAAATTATGTTTTGCCTAGGGTGGCAAAAATCCTGGCACCAGCCCTGCTATGACCCTCACTGTGACGAAATTAACTGCCCAACCAACATCACACACAATAGGGATGGAGAGTAGGCCAAACTACACGAGGTAGAGTGACACACAATATGGCCCCTAACCTAATGACACCTGCCCTTATATAACCTCCCGAAAACTGCACCCCCAAAAGTAAAAAAATGCCGTCAGGCCTAGCCCTATTTGGCATCCCAGGCAAGTTCCACTCTGGCTCATTCTGGCCCTGTGGGCACCATTACCAATAGACTAAATCCTAATTATCAAACCTAGTGAGGAAACTAATATAATGTTTCAAAATAACTAAGCAAAAGCCCAATGTCCCACTTTTCTGCAATATTGTTTAAGAGGTAGAACAATTACGTGCTGAAAGGTCACAAACTAGTTTTAAAGGCCACAGCTTCACTGAATTATATACATTTTTTTTTAGGTTATTATGGCGATCAGGTTTTAATAGCTAATAATTGTGCAATGATCATGATCACTCCCTGAGTTGCCATGGCGATTGCTTCATTTTTTACAGCTTTGCATCATAATTGTTTTTTATGCACAACTACTGAGGTGATCAAGTCTTTCCTGCTGACCCTTGCAGGACTAGAAAAACTCTAGTAGACAAAGGCCTAATATTGTGTGTATCCCTGCAAAAACTATTTTAAAAAATCATGAATGTGTGCTTTCGAAAATATATGTTGGATTTTTAAAGTCTGAACTGGCTTAACAAAGGAATGTTTTTATTTTTTGAAAATTAGATGGTTCTCTTACTATTTAGGCATACTCCCACCCGCAATGAGTTGCAAATTATACGTTTTAATGGAACATGTTGGCATATAGCGTATTTTCTGGTTGCATTGTCAGTGAATTAAGTTAAAAAATGCCAAAATTGCAGAAAGGGGCTCTGAAATAAAGGTGAAAGGTTGTAGTATAGCAGGTTAAGCCAGGTAGGGAGGGCACATCACACCCAGGCACAGGAAAGAATTGCTCTGCCCCCTACTCTGTACAGCTTCTTCACTGCTCAGTGCTCTGATCCCTGCATGTTACTCTGTGCACCACCTTCCTGGCTCATATACTCTAACACTATACACTGACACTGCAAATACAGACTCAGTCTAACACCATACACTGACACTCAAACACTGTACACTAACAAACACACTCTAACATTGTTGTACTCTCAACGCAGTCTTACACTGTACAGTGCCCCCCATACACCATTACTCTAACACGTACACTGACACACCACACTGTACACTAGCACACACTTTAACACCATACACAGTCTAACAATACACACTGACAATCCCCAAAAACTGTACAATGACACACAAACTGTTTAATACTGTATACCGACACCAACACACACGTTCATTCCAACACCATATGGTGATACCCCACAATCTCTAACATTGTACACTAACACACATACACTCACTGTAGCACATTACACTGACACATGCTCTAATACATAACTATAACACACAAGTACACAGTTTAACTTGTTCACTGTCACCCCACACATGCTTATTCTAACCCTCCATACTGACACACACATATTTTAATCCTGTACAATAACACCCACAAACACTCACTTTAACCAGGGATTGGCATAGACATGGCAGACATTTTTCTTTACAAATGCCTACTCATAGACACTCATACCCATACACACATACATATATACACACGTATTCACACTTGCCTTTACACATAAACATCCTGGAGCTACATGCGTACTTGCCCTTAGACACTTGTCCTAACATATTTTTGTTGTTAAACTATTGTGAGTCATTTGCAACAGGGCACATACAATTGGTGTATACAGAGAAATCCCTTAACATAGTAACATAGTTCATAAGGTTGAAAAAAGACCAAAGTCCATCAAGTTCAACCTATATACATATTGTGTCCCTACCGTGTTGATCCAGAGGAAGGCAAAAAACCATTATGAAGCAGATGCCAATTGCCCCATACCAGGGGGAAAATTCCTTCCCGACTCCAAATATGGCAATCAGAATAAATCCCCGGATCAACGTTCTGTCCCTATTAATCTACTATCCATAACTTGTAATATTGGTTGTACTGTATTGTTTTCAATATCAAATATACCTTAAACTGAAATAAACATACATTTTTAGACAATTGTGTGTATACAGAAGCCTACTTTTGTATATTTTGCTAAGAAAATAAAGCATGTACTTAGTGTACATATGTGCTGATTCTTCAAAATGCTCATTCTTTGAGCCAGACCACACTGCTTGTTCAGTACTAGTTATTTGGCATGATTTCAGTAGATGTTGATGTCTTTTAAGACATGATACAAATCAGACATGTCATTAAAAATATGAGCATAAAAATAACTTAAAACAGTTTCAGGACACCCACTCTTGTTCTCTTGTTGTGTTAATAGATTATAACCTATTTGTATACCCTGTGTTTTTTAATGGTACAATCTTGTCACAGACTGATCTGTACAGCTATATGTGACATATATATCACCCATTCTTGCCAGGGACTACCCTTCCCTCTGTTTGCACCAAACCTCATCCTTTTTACATATGTACAGCATGTACAGCCCCATTGCTGTACAAACTACTGTTTTGGTCCCAAGCCCATTTTTTTTTCTCTGGCATGTTGTTATTGGCCAATCCCTCAGTTTTTCAGCTTCTTCTGACTTGATACTTCCTCCCATTTCCCTACCATTGAAGGAGTAGGAGCTCCTTGTATTGCAAACCACCTAATTTCTTAAACCTACACATGTACTGTTGTACCTGATTGCTTCTCCGTGTTTTGAAATTACTGTCCTTTCTGCTGTGGATACAACAGATTCTTGAGGGGGAACATCCTCCCTTTTCTTTCTTTAGGATACCCATGTCTATGACTATAAGTATATAGAATTATCTGCCTAAGGATGTTGTATTATCTAACTCCGCGGATATTTTTAAGAAAGGTCTGGATGCTTTTCTGGTTAAGCATAACATAAAGGGCTACAACAGTAGTATTAACATCAGACCTTGCATTCCCTTGATTTTGGGTCGGTTAGAGGGAGATCCAAGAACTCCTCAATGGCCCTGCTTCTCCAGCGCCTTGCAGTCTACCTCTGACAGCTGACAGGGTTGCAGATACCTCAAATTGTGGCGGCAGACACCTGTGTCTTTGTACAGACACCTTGCTGACCACTGGTTGTCAACCCTGTCAAAGTGGTACCTGGATCATATGGACCCACTGTGTGACATACTCTGGGCCCCCAGGAGTCAATGGATACAGGTCAGCTGCCCCTTTTGCCCCATATTAGAGATCACCCTGGTTCTGAGTGTATTGTGAATACACCTATATGGAACAGCACCTTTAAGGGTTGAAGTCTCTGAAAAATAATTGATCTACTTAAAACTGTTGTTTTAGGGTAAATCAATGTTTATTGAGTATTCAGAGAAAATGAGACATACTGAAGGAAAAAAAGAGCAACCAATCAAAGCGATACATAGATTTAAAAGGTACCAAGCGTAGTACGCCAAGATGACCTTCAAAACAGGTAGTGTTACATATAGAGCAGACACAAAGCAATCACGATAGCCACTTGTAACAGTACAAAATAACAGGGGAACAAATTATTGCATGGCATGATAACCCTTTGGCAGAGTAGCTATTGGGGGGGTAGAAAGAGAGGAAAAAAGAGTAGTGAGGGTAGATGGGGAAAGGGAAGGAAAGCAGGGAGAAGAAAAAAAGGGGGGAGAAATAGAAGAGATAATAGCAGGGTAGATCCCCAGGGCACCCTTCAGGTGGTGTCACATCGAGGAAGGAGCAAATCTGCGGATCAGCGAAAAAAATCCATCCAATGGAACCAAGTTCTGTGGTTTAGTAACAGCATCAATAGCTGAATGTATCATCTCCTCAAGAGATTGCTTCTGCTCAACCCTCAGGATCCACTCCCGAACCATAGGAGGGGTCAACTAACCCCAATGCAAAGGGATTAGCGCTTTAGCAGCCGCCACTAAGTGGCGTACCACCGAGGACTTGTACCAGGAGATTGAAAAGGGCATATGTTGAAGGAGAAAGAATTCGGGTGTGAAGGAGATAGACTTATGCATTATTACACTTGCATCTCACATGTAAGTCGGAGGTATGGGATTCAGGATGGATAGAAGCAGGCCATATAGTAGGGAAATACCATGAGCAGGAGGTGTATCGGAAGCGCACAAGGCTTCAAATTTAGTGATATCCCTCAAAACCTGGTGCCTCTGCACCAGGGTCTGGAAAAAGTTACAAAGCTGAGGGTGTCTGAACCTGCAAGGGGAGTAGGGGGGCCTGGGTCCACCAATTCTCCACTGGCTTAGGGCCATCAGATGTCAGATAAGCACAAATACCTGCACCACCCTGCAAAGGTACTGTGGGGAACAGGTCAACACCCATTCCTAGGGGGAAATCTGGATTATCCCTCACCGGAGTGAGTGGGGATGGAATGGAAGAACGGGGGTACTCCGAATCAATGTGTGCCATACGTGTAGGATCGCCCGTATGAAAGAATGGCCAGAGAAAGGAAGGAAGTATGCGAATAGGAAGAGTCTTAAAGAGATATAATAATTGAGGCATAACATTAATTTTGATGGTATTGACTCTGCCTAGCCAAGAAACTGTCAACCTTGACCATTTGCAAAAGTCATCTTGCAAGGCGGCCAGCAGTGGAGTTGTAAGCATAGAGTTGGGAGAAATCGCTTGACAGCCAAATCCCCAAATATCTCAGCTTGGAGCTACACCATGCAAGGGGAAAGGAGGCAGCTAACGTATGATGGTCAACCAAAGGTAAGTTAACATCCAGAATCTCAGATTTAGACATGATTATCTTAAAAATTGAAAGAGCACCATATTCCTTGAGCTTATGATAGGTCCGCCCAACCTGTAAACCCCTGATGTCCGGGTTCATTCTAATGGCTTGAATGAGGCGTTCTAAGGAGAGCATGAAAAGCAGCTGCGACAAAAGACAACCCTGACGAGTCCTATTTCTTATACAGAAAGGTTCGGAGAGGGAGCCATTAATGTGGAGCCTCGCCGAGGAGGTCATATACAAGGAATGTACCCAGGTCAGAAAACCCGAGTCAAATCCCATGTGCCGGAGGGTAGTCTTCCCTGTCAAAGGCTTTCTCCGTGTCTGTGGATAGAAAGATGGTCGGAGTAGAGCTGTGCTTTGCGTAGTGTAACAGGCCAGAAATCCATCTGGTGAGGATGTATCAATGAAGGTAAAAGTGGGTTCATATGATTGGCAAGTATCTTAGCGGTCAGAGGCCATCTTCCCTGGCAGCCGGACACGCCCCCAAAACCTGTTCTTTTAAATGTCGTATGGTGACAGCCAATGCATTGCACATCTCTTTGCACTTCAAAGACTTTAACAATTCAATATAAGTTGCTAAGATAAGAAATAGCTTAAAGATTAATTTGATACAGGGTAAGGATGTCACCCTAAAAGAAGACTAAGGGATCTCGATATTTAGAGCTTTTTACGAGAGAAGAAACACACAATACAATTTAAAAATACAAATAAAATTCAGTTGTCCACGTGTGCAATTATCCACACTTTTTTACACTAAGCGCATGTGGACAACTGTATTATATATTTTGCCTTATGTAATCAACATACTGTTCAGATCTACAGGTTATCATGGTCAAGAACCATTCAAATAATTCTTCATGGCTCTAATAAGCTTTATGCCTGTTTTCAAGAGCGAAGTAGGGTCCTCTTTGCTAAGTTCTGTCAATGTTATGATGAAAGCATTATCAGTCGATTCTGGAAAGAGATGGCAGGATCAAGAAGTTAGCATCTCAGTTATTTCCACAGATTTGTTACTGTGAGGTCACCTTTTCTCTGGTGTTTGTGGTTTCAAATAACCATAACTGAAGGATGTGGTAAAACTCTAATTATACAGAGCAAATAATTGGAAGGGAGGCGGTCTTCCTGAGGCAGACACCATGTCATATCGAGAATATGTATTTTGTCATGCTGTTAAGTACTTACCTTTGATATGACATGGCACTTGTCTCCAGATAACCCCTTTCAAATATTTGCTCTGCATCTTTAAAGCATGGTAAAGATGTAAAGGCGTAAGAGGATTATTTTTCAGAGAAGGGAAAAGATCTTGAATAAAAAAAGAAATACTGTTTTTATTGTAATTTGTAAAATAGCGCGCTTGCTTGAGTTTATTGATTGTTTTTAGAAAAATAGGCATTCAAACGTTAGCAGAGATCAGATACCGTTTTCTAGCATGCTGACCAGCTGATCCCAGAATAGCTTAGCTGGTAGCATGCTGGCAGTATTCTGACACAGCTGTAGGCATGGAAGCAGGAAGTCCTATTCACTATTCTCTAGATAGAGTCTTGTGTTTATGTGTAAATGCAAGGAATCAGGAATCTTTCATAACACTTAAATCCAGAGAAATTAAACTAGAGATTTGAATTTAAAACTGAAAGGTAAGATAGAATGTAGAAGCCAGAAAAACACTACAAAAACAGGAAATGTTTCTACCCTGAGCACAGAAGTGTAATAAAACTCCTTGTGCAACTGCGCATACACTATGGGATCAATTTCCCTCTTTTTTCACCAGGATCTGTATCTCCCATGTGCAAATCAGTACTTGTTATTAACACTGAATTACATAACTGATAGTACAAATAATTGACTTGGCAGATTGTGTGAGGACCTTGAGTAATGTTTATTTCTAAAGCGATACATAATTTATGAGAAGATCTGATCCAGTGCATCGAGTAAGCAGCGTACTGTAGGTATAGATTGTATTCACCAGTAATGAAATTATTGTCATATTTTCCCTAATTCTGGAACACAAAAGTTTCTTGATTATTTGAAATGATGAGAATGCTCTTGTCCAGACGATAATAGAGGATAATGTGGATTGATTGATGTGGCAAGTCTTTAAGGGGGAATTGGCAAGAATAAATCAAATAACAGAATATTTGGGGTCCAATAAGCTGTAGATTTCTGTTGGCCTATAGGTGATTGGTACACTCTAGCCGTAAAAGTGATGGTTTTATGTAAGAAAGGCTATAAAGTGAAATTGATGGTTGAACCTAGTCTAGTTACTTCATAAATATCTCAGAATAAAAAATAAATATGAATTTATTTTTAAAGTGCCCGCATATTCCATAGCTTTATCACATGTTGGGCAAATATATAATCAAACAGGAATGAGTAATGCAATTTACTAAAATGTGTCTGGTAAGCATGATGGGACGTTATAAAGTTGGTATAAATCAACTATGATCTCAGTATTCTTATTAAAACTGCTTTGTAATATCAGTGGAGGGAAGAGTTCATCCAGAGCACCATTGTTATATAAAACCGAAAATAACACATTGCAAAATTAATGTTGAAACATGTCCTTTGACGTTTATAAAAGAGTCCCTTTAAAGCAACTCTCCTAAAAAAACATGCACCAAAAGGATTGTTGTTGGCTGTTTACACAACTTAGTATAGTTAATCGGATGTCAGAGCTGTTGACACAACTCCCAAGATGCTCTTTGTTCCTCTTAATGCAAGCTATAACAATAACTTAAACCATGCCACTATTTCTATTTTCCAATGTTCCACTAATCAATCCATGACAATGAGTCATACAGATCTAACGGGCACATGAAAAGGTTTCCACATGCTTCCGACTGTAAAATATTTGAAGCAGCCCATGAAATCCAACCAGACCAAATCAACAAATACATCCGAGCTACTACATAATTTGGGGTTTATGTTATGCCAAACCTGGGTTCAGTTTCAGAAAACATGCAGCCAACAAAATCCTCGATGTTTTTTTATTAATTGAATGGTGGTTGGACAGCCAGGATTTTAAGTTCTCTAAAGTGATTTTAGTGGAAAAGAAGCATCATTTTGAGTGTTGTATTCGTTATACAGGTGATCTATCTATCTATCTATCTATCTATCTATCTATCTATCTATCTATCTATCTGTCTATCTATCGTACAAACCTATCTCTTTTAACATTATTTATACATCTGTATCAACATACAGAATTCCTCACGTTTATTAGTGCAAGTTCTGCAGGAACCACAAGAATGACTTAGCCAAAGGTATGGCCAAGCCCACTTCATGCGTGGTGTCTTTAAGTGGGGTCATTTCCACACCTGGGAGGCTACCTGGAGCTATCCATTTTCTATGGGATTGTTTTTGAAAAATAGGCAGGGGAAGCTAAATGTGTGGGTGAGGTTAGCCTCTGACAACCTTTATGGTTTGGGAGTTGGAGAAAGAAGAAACTGAACTGAAGACCCAGAGAAGCAAGGCTTCAGTTGGAGACTCTGAGTCAAACCTGAAGACAAATTTATACATAAATGCTGGTAACTCTAAAGGGTTCAATTACTTTTTTTTGCCAATATAGTTTGTTGCTGAAACAGAAACCCAATCAGTGCTGAGGGATTGTGATACTTTAAGAAATCACATAGCACCAGGATTTTTTGACTGGATATCATCAAACATCTGTTTAGTTAGTAACCATTATTTAAAAAAATAAGTGTATCAAGAACACCTAATTCCATGATACCTATGTTTGGGCTACCATGGTAACTTTGGTTTCTACAATATAATTTATGGTGTTGTGGACTGTGTTCAAACTTTGATCTTAACAATAAATAATGAGTATAATGATGAAATTCAAAGTCAAGGCAAATTAATTCTGGATTGGTTTAGGTGAGCTTGGAATATAAACTGAATTAGTGTCAGGTTTATCAACCCAAAAGCTTCTATTCAATCACCATGACAAACATAACCTTTTTAAAACACAGAACAGCTATTCAGTAATGAAAATGATATGCAGACAGAAAACCAGTCACACAGTCCTGTTATATGCATGTTTTATTTGTCCAAAAATTGCATACATACATTAAAAAAAAGTAAATGCGTCTGGGTAGAACCTACTGTGTTAGCAAAGAAAAACATTTCAAACAAATACTGACTATATCTGCATTAGTGGTGAAGGAAAGAAACAGATTTATCCTCAAATTTATCCACGAAGAAACAGATTTATCCTCAAATACTCTGCTTGACAAAGGCTTCTATAGTAAAAACATTTTTACAGCATTTAAATCGGATGAATCAGAGGCATCCTATATAAGATATAAGGAAGCCAATAAAGCATGCAAAACGGTGATTAGATGGGCTAAATTAGAAAATGAGAGGGTGATAGCCAAAGAGAGCAAAACTAACCCCAAAAAATTATTTAAGTACATAAATTCCAAAAAAAAAAGTGTAGGTTCACTAAAAACAGAGATGGGAGTGTTGGTTAAGGAGGACCAGGAAAAAGCAGAAACTTTAAATAATTATTTTTCCTCGGTATATATTAAGGAGGAACCTATGGCAATGGATATACATATGATTACTGAAAAAAAAAATTGCAGTCAAACTGTGAGTGGATGGCTCAGGACAAGGTGCTGCAGCAACTAACGAAAGTTAATGTCAACAAAGCTCCGGGGCCTGACGGTATTCACCCACGAGTGCTTAAGGAGCTGTGTCAGGAAATAAGTGAACCTCTGTTTCTAGTCTTCCGGATTCTTTTCTTTCAGGAATTGTACCAGAGGATCGGAGGAAGGCAGATGTGGTTCCTATATTCAAAAAGGGTTCCAACTCTGTGCCCGGAAATTATAGACCTGTGAGCTTAACGTCTGTGGTTGGGAAAGTATTTGAAGGCTTATTAAGGGATAACATTCAGGAATTCATTGGGAAGAACAGTATTATTAGCAAAAATCAGCATGGTTTTATGAAACATAGGTGCTGTCAAACTAATTTAATTGCATTCTACGAAGAAGTAAGTAGAAGTGTAGATCAGGGTGTTGCAGTGGATGTAATCTACTTGGATCTTGCCAAGGCGTTTGACACGGTTCCACACAATAGGTTAGTATTCAAACTGAAAGAAATTGGCCTAGATGCAAATTCTTGTTCTTGGGTAGAACATTGGCTTAGAGGTAGAGAACAGAGAGTTGTTATAAATGGTAAATTTTCAAGCTGGTCAAAAGTGGTAAGTGGTGTTCCTCAGGGTTCTGTTCTGGGACCAATTTTATTCAACATATTTATAAATGACCTGGCAGTAGGCATTGAAAGTCATGTTTCTGTGTTTGCAGATGACACTAAACTCTGTAAAGTTATACAGGGTGAGCAGGATATTCCTGTGCTGCAGAGGGATCTAGATAGACTGGGGGACTGGGCACTCAAATGGCAGATAAAATTCGATGTAGATAAATGTAAAGTTATGCACTTCGGGGTAGCGAATGCACAAGCAACCTACACCCTAAACGGTAGTGAATTAGGGATAACGACAAATGAGAAGGATTTGGGAATTGTTATAGACAACAAACTAGGCAACAATGTGCAGTGTCAGTCTGCGGTTGCTAAGGCCAGTAAGGTATTGTCGTGTATAAAAAGGGGCATCAATTCGCGGGATAAAAATATAATTTTGCCTCTTTATAAATCAATGTTAAGGCCGCACCTTGAATATGCTGTGCAATTTTGGGCACCTATTTTAAAGAAGGATATCATAGCACTAGAAAGGGTGCAGAGGCGGGCTACAAAATTAATAAAAGGAATGGAGCACTATACTTATGAAGAAAGGTTAACTAATTTAAATCTGTTTAGTTTAGAAAAACGGCACCTCAGAGGGGATATGATTGTGTGGAAATCTGTTCATAAACAGGACTATGCATAGGACACGTGGTCATGCGTTTAGACTGGAAGAAAGGAGATTTAGACTAAAGCAGAGGAAAGGGTTTTTTACAGTAAGGACAATAAGGATGTGGAATTCTCTGCCTGCAGAGGTAGTTTTATCAGAGTCTGTACAGATTTCTAAACAGCAACTGGATGGATACTTGGAAAAACACAATATTCTGGGATATAATCTTTAATTATGGGGAAACAGCTTATTGATCCAAGGAGAAATCTGACTGCCATTTTGGGGTCAAGAAGGAATGTTTTTCCCTGGTTAGTGCAAAATTGGAAAGAGCCAAACTGGGGTTTTTTCAACAGCAAAAAATTTACAGAAATAGGAAAGGCTGAACTTGATGGATGCATGTCTTTTTCAGCCTATATAACTATGTACTATGTACACAATGTGCCATACAACAGATGCCTGGAAAGGTGATTGAATATCCCTGCTGTCTGGTGGTTACCATCTAATATTGTGCACTTTAATCTTTGTTCACCAGTGAAGTGAGCAGCACATTGCTATGCTGGACACCAGTAAACAGAGCCATATTTAAAATAATAGGACATGGGGCAAATCTTCCCCCTCTATGCGGCCTTAAGCCCAATTGTGTGTTTCCACTTCTTCCTTGACAGTGTTTATGCGGTCAGCTGCTATGCGCTAGGATTTTTAGCCATACCCTGGATCTGCATACGCATCCACCTGCAGACAATGGTGATGCTGTAGGAAATTTTGTGGGCCTTGACTAGGATGGCTTACCTATTTGCCCCACATTAAAGAAGGCATTTTGTGCATTTTAAAACTAAACCGTTTAAAGGGAAAAAGTATAAGTAGCATTTTTAAAATATTTTCTTATCTTCGTCATGGCTGTCAAGTTCATCTGTATCTAGATGTTCACACTTTGCTTACTTCTGCTATATGGAATGGTAATAAGAACATCTTAATCTCAGATATATAATTGATATGTATAAAGGGTCTCCACTTGGCATTACCTGTGTAAATGGTGGCGGAAGTGAGCTAAATATAACAAGACAGATATGAATGGAAAAACCTATTATGGATATGCTTTGAATAGTGAACTTAACAGTTTCCCGTAACTGTTCGTTATTCATTATGCATGACATTTTAGTTGATATCTCTTGTGTGAGATTATGGATCATTTAGTAGATCTGCAAATAACCAGAATAACAAATAAATAGAGTATTATTGGTTCAATTACAGCATTGTAATCCCAGATTCCAGAGTCTGGATTCTTTTATGTAGACACTGCCTATATTTTAGGGGGCTGGTCTTTGGTGGATTTAAGGGGGTGGCAGCACTAGGCCTGGCCTGCTAGCTAGGACGGCACAGGAAGCAGCACCATGGAGGCTGAGTTGATACAGACCTCTGTAGTGCAAATGGGCTGGTTACAAGGGAGATTCTTAAACTTCCCAACCAACCCAATCAGCAAATGGTGCACCAAGCAGTCTGATTGCCCAGTAGGATGATCTGCAACCAATAATGCGGCAGAGGGGTTGTCATACCACCACTTTAGCTATACATAAAGGAAACTATAAACCCTTGTTTGTGGGGACGGTTCAACAGGTTTGATGATTCCTCTGACGGGAAAACAAATCCACTGTAATAAAGTCCAAAATGGCAGTTCCCAGCAGGTGCTGTGATGTCTTGTGATGTCTGCAGGAATGTGATTCTATTTGTGTTACCTCTTCATAAAGATAACACATAAGCATGTACTACACTCACAGTACATATTGTCTTTTCCACAGGCAAATGTCAAGGGACCAACTAATCCACTAAGTGGTGTAGAATGGCCACTTTAGCCCAGTTTTTAGCTATCCTATGAATATGTGTGTGAGTACAAAATAGGGAAGAATGTCTAAATAAAAAAAAAGATTGCAAGCTCTTTAGGTTAGACATTGAATATTTATATGCAAACTGTAAGTGGCTTTAGATCCCACAGTCTGCTTTAAAGAGCTTACAGTTACTTTTACAGAAAGTCTGCCCTGCAGCAGATTTTTCACAGGTCCCCAATGGTTAATGTCCTCTGAACATTAACACACTGCTTAAAATTCTCTAAAGAGGCAGACCTAGTAACTACTATAGGTGTTGGAGTAGAATGTAGGGCCTAGGCAAACCTCTGTTTTTTATATTATAGTTAATATTTGCAGGAATGAAAAGCTGAACTAAGTCTTTTATAAGTAAATTGGGCAAGGTTTCAGCTCAGCTGTGGCTTATGCTCATGCTCCTAACACTACTTCCAAGCATTTGTCTTGAAACATTGACTCATCCAGCCATACTTACAAGGATGAGATCCCAATCCTTTGTTGTAGCCATCAGCCTAACCAAAAATGTATATGTTATAAACAAGAATTTTGTAATTTATACATCTGCCTCTACATATGCCCCCATACTCATATAGGAGCATGTTGTAAAGAGTAATTTGTTAATTAGTATAAGGCTTAATACACTAGTTCAGTAGAGGAGAAGTTATTATTTCAACATGTACATTTACCACAGGTGTCATAGGATTTGGCGGTTGATAAACGCTATATATTTTCATACATATTTGTTTATGTTCCCATCATTTAGGGTTCAAAAACAGTGTGGTTTGTAGGGTTTCAGAGAAAGAAGCAACCACATCTGTTGGATACAGCTGTAGAACAGGGCTAAATGGAAAATCTGTTATTTACGCTGAAAAAGAAAGGCATTTTTTTCTTTACATTTAGGGGGGGGTAACTACATGGTGATAAGGGATAGAGACTTCAAAACACTCCACCTCAAACAAATCTGCAGTGCAAGTGCTATTTTGTTTTATTAACTAAGCAGTAGTGAATCTTGCACATATGCTATTACACAAAACCAAGTAGGTAGGTTTAGTTATCCTTAATAAATCGGACAATTTTCTTTCTTTAAATTTTCCTTTGGTTACCTAGATTTTATGTATATTAATTTCAGTGTATCGATGCAGTATTTAAACGTCTTCCTCTTTTCGCTATATAAAGACAATACCATCCTTCATAGACTATATATTTATATATCATGTCCTGAGGAAAGTCAGCAATGACTGAAACGTCGACTTGACTTTGAATAAAGAGAAATTGTTAATTTAAAGACCTGGAGTGCTGACCATCTTTTGAAAGTGCTTTATATATATATATATATATATATATATATATATATATATATATATATGTTATTACATATCAAGGGGGTGTCACACAATGTTCCTGTTTCCTTTATTTGTTTCCTACTTGTAACTGTGATGAAATTAAAAATTTAGATAAGTATGTTTAATATTTATTTATGTGTGTTTGAACAGTTTTGACCATTTAAAATGGGTTCAGATGTTTAGCAGGGCAGTGTCATTTTAAAGGGATAATTATATCAATTATGCATTAGAGGGCATGAACCCCACAATTTAAGTGGTACTGTGAATTATTAATACAAGACATACATTCCTGACAAAAATATGGTAAATTATCATATTATAGAAAAAAATATTATGGACATATATACAATATATATATATATATATATATATATATATATATATATATATATATATATATATATATATATTCAATGTTAACTATTCCAATGGCTTAGGTGAGGTACTGCAAATTATTGAAATATAATAATAAAGCACAAACATGTCTTACAGCACTTTGTAGCAACAAATTACTTGAAATTAGCATAAAGTGGTGAAAATGGAGCTACAGTTATATGCACTAAATAAAACATATACAATACATTTTAACATGAACAATATATACCTAATGATCATTTTCTACTTGATGAACTTTTTAACTAAATAATACCAAAACGATTACAGGGTATGACAAACAAAATGCACAAACTATAGGTAGTTTCAATAAATAAATTTTCTTATTGTAAAAGCCATGGCATTAATTCCCTTTTAAGGTAATGTCCATAGAAACTAAAACCATATAGGAAATGAAAGGTCATTCGACAGCATGTGAATATTGTTTTTTATACATAGTGGGAAACATAAAATAAGATGAATTAAGCTAAATGTTTATTGGTGCCATATAGGGAATTAAGTACATATCATGAATGATAATTGCACTACGGATAGATAATTAGATTTAACCCTATTCAGGTATTCTGTTTTCAGTAAGCAAACTAAATTAATAAAACTATTGTTTGTGTTATTGTTAAGACCAATCCAAGATTTCATTTATTTTTCTCAACAGCTCTATAGCATGTGATATTTGGCAAAGTATCCTTCACTTTCGAGTGCCTCCAACATAAGTGTTCATGCGATGACATATAAAGTGGATTAGTCCATTTCTTTAAGTTACAGATGATGTTCAGTATTGATAAATGTTTAATTAATTTTGCTCTTAATCTGCATTTCACTAATAAGGAGTTGCCAATATAACATAAAATAAATCCTAAAATGAGGACAATGATTAATTGAAGCTCTATTTGGACAACCCTGACAATTATTATAATTAATATGTATTAAGTTCACTGTTTATTAAAAAAATCTAGAGGTCAGTACAGACAACATTTCAATAATATACTTACTTGAACTCAGTGGCTAAATCCATAAATATTGTCTTTTTTAACCCCTTAAGGAAATTGGGCGGTCCCTAAACCCATTGAAAACAATGCATTTTGAGCCCGTACATGTACGGGCTTTGTCATTAAGGGGTTAAATTATATAGTCAGGAAAACTCAAAATACTACAGATAGAATATAAATTCAAAATTGGGATGCCTATGCTGTTGAATATAGAAAAAGATGTACCCAGCTGGCACATACAGGGAGAATATTACTGGTACTGTAGACATGTAATGTTATTGTAAATTTGTTATACTTCTTGTTATCGTTTATGCTTGTGTTTTTAATAGTTTCCTATTGGAATGATTTAATGTAGGATATTTTATGTTATCTACCAAAAGTTCTGTAAAAAACAGTTGGTATTCCACAACAATATACATGAGGTATACAGTGATAATTGTACCTACTGAAATATCAACAATAACATCAAATGGAACAAAATACATGAAAATAAAGCCCTGAATACCTTTAAAGAGTATGTGAAGTCTTTAGGTAAGACTTTTTATTGGGCCCACGAGAAGAATATGTAGTCATATAAGCTTTTAGGACCACAGTGGTGTCTTTAGAACCTCTGAGATTTCAGGGATTCTGTAGAAGTTAGGGATTCTACATTTTTTTCTAGTATATTAAATCTACAGTATCTATTTTGCTTATTCAGGAGGGAAGAGAAACACAGGGCAAGGAAAAAACATTTCTGAAATCAAGGTGGAAAAATCTGTGGGTTTTTTTCACTAAGACATAAGTTGACAAGAATGACGCATCTCTGCTCCCAAACTTGGCAAAACCCATCGACATTTCCTTTCAAGTAGAAAAAGTCGATCTTCCATCATGTTAGATTCATGTGACTGCATTTAAGAAACCTGATGGCTCTTCTTTTTTTTTTTTATAAAGAAGATGCTTACCAAGATTAACCTGTCATGTTTAGTGTTTCATCTTTCTGCAACTGACTGACAGACTCATAGTTTAGCATATAAATCTCATCTTCCGTAAAGACTTGATTCCTAAATAAACAAATTATATAAAGACAATGCCTTTATTGGATAAGTGAATCCCATTAGCTTGCAAGCTTCCCTAATTGACTACAATTAAGTTAGCCAATAAATGTATTATGTTTACCAAATTTGTCCCTTTTCTTTTCATGGCTAACATGTTACAATTCAATACCTAAGCTATGTGCCAAACTATAAATTATATTATTAAAACTGTGTAGTTCAAATGTGCAAATTAATTTAAAGTGATATGCCTTTATTCTCCTTGTTTAAATCAATATTTATTTTTAATGTTTAAATCAAAAACGTCGGTATTTATATTTATTATCACACCGTAGGATATGACACTAGCACACAAGAGTTTCGTTTACTGAACATATTATACAACAAACTAGAAGTGTATTATGGACATTTTTTACCATTGGTTCAATATGGTTGCAGTGACAACTAGTGGTCAGAATTGGTAATTCAATTCCCCACAGAAAATCGTCAGTGCAGTTTTAGTGTATAGTCATCTGCTTTGAGTATGATTATGTATGTTTCAGTACCATACATACCATACTGTTTGACCTGAGGCATGTTGTGTTCCTATCTCACTTGGACTCAGTTAGACAACTATATGATTATATATTTCCTTCATTGTGAAAGTATTTTTTTTAGCAGGTGGATTACAAAAGGTGGAAAGATAATTTCATACAGAAAGCAGGTACACAGGGATGTGAATCAGGTATGATGTGCTTATCTGCCTCAGATTATGTGAATCATGAAAATATGCCTGAGTCTGTGTGATATAATGTCATTGTAAGCATTCATGTAGTTCCTTGCATTTGTGTAGGAGCTTGTCATCTCTGTATGTCAGTGTTTGAGTAAAAATACAGGTGCTGGTTAATGGGTGCATTTAAAGGAACAGTAAGACTTATGGGTTCGGTGAATCAATTGTGCACTAACCACAGTGCAACATTTCTCATTCTCTCATGTTGCTTGGTTCAGAAATTGAAGCAAAGCATAGGATTCCTGAATTATAGATGCATTAAAACCAGTATACTAAGATGGAACCGTTATTTATACAAAAAAGAAATAAACATCTGTATTATTTAATTTATTCCACTGATTGTTAATATTTATGCATGTATTTATGAGTGGACCTTCTTCTTTTTCTCTATTATCATCAATTTGTACGTAAAATCATAAAACTTCAAATAAAATGTAATACAATACTCTGTCTCATACTGACATTTTGGATAGCTATAGATGACCTATTGGTGGTGGCCTTGTGGGTTCACTGGTAGTACCTGAGTAATGCCTATGTGTATGAAACAAAGATGTGGTTTTCTATATTTTTTTAAACTTTAGGACCAGTTTTAAAGTTAAATTATAATATCAAGCACAACTTAGTATTGTCCAAAATGCAATTATTTACCCTTTATAGTTGATGGGCATCCTGCCATTATTACAAAGCTATTTTGTGTGTGTGAAACAGTCACCTGGTTTTCTGACACCTGGGAGGGACTTTGGGGCTGCTTTATCACAAATGTGAATTAATTCAATTATTTGAATTCCAGATTCCTTAAAAACTGTAAAATGTATTTTAATTATTGGAATAAGTTATGTGCAAAGTGTGTAGATATAACTTAATCAAAGATACAAGAAAAAATTAAACTAGTCTTTGGTGGAAATATGTAAAAAAAAGAGTGAACCTCTTTAGAAGAGAAAAGATTCTTTAAAGCATTCTTTACAATAGGTGGTATGTATATAATCTTTACGATTGCATATGTGGTCATTTTTATCTGTAATATTTATATCCAAAAATCCTTACACCATGAAATTAGATAAAACTTGAGTTTGTAAGGTCAGAAGGTTCTTTATCCATTAAGTGCAGGCTTGTGAGACGTTAACAGTTCTATGCATCTTATAATGTGACCTGTGATGCCTGAAAAGCTATGCGATAAAGAATTGGGCAGCTATATGTATGTATGTATGTATGTATGTATATATATATATATATATATATATATATATATATATATATATATATATATATATATATATATATATATACACACATACAGTATATATATGTGTGTATATATATATATATATATATAGATATAGATATGAAGATGATACTCATGATCTATAAAAGTAAACACACTAGCTTATTAGCTAATATATTATTTAGACATCAATTTTCATTTTTTTAACCAAAAATATTCCCGTCATTATGCTATGTAGCCTCCTCTGGATTGAAGGAAACGATTTATAGGTACTGGTTACAGACTTCCTCGGGTATACAGAGCTACCAAAACCTCAAAAGTCTCTTGATCATCATTTTTTACAGGAACCACAAATTTATTCTTCAGCTCAACAGAATAATAAATCTGAAAAGTTAGGGTTCTTGTATAAATAATCAAGAGACTTCTGTATATCCGAGTTTTAGAGAAAAGACGCGTGTTACGGCTGAGAAGGAGTTATTGTGTATGAGGACATCTGTGCACATAAAAAGACAACCCTGTGAGAATGGAAACATCCGCACATGGAGAAACTACGACTAAGACTGAAAACAATGCAACATTCAAAACATGTATATGTAACAATTTCTGCGAGAGAAGATAAATACATATTAATAATGTATATGTATATATATATATATATATATATATATATATATATATATATATATATATATATATATATAATACCTAATCCCCTCTATAAATTGAATTAAAATAATCAGGAAAATCGTTTGACTGGCATCTGGATAAAAAAATGTTTATTTATTAAATATATATATATATAAACACGTTATTCAAAGAATATAAATATATATTTTTTGCTTCACTGAAAGTTTTATGGGTTCCCACACAATTTGTCTATCCATGGAAAGCATGTCTAAATCTAAATATAACATATTAGCTTATATACATTATGACTTAATATGTAGCACACGTGAAATATATTAGTAACAAATCATGTAAAAAATAAAACTGGATTTCTAACAATGTTACAAAAATAAAAAGTATTCTTTTCAAAGTTAATGTTTGCATTGTTTTAATGACAAAGAACAGCTTTTAACTATTTGTTAAGATGTGATAACTTGAAGCTGATTTTTAGGTTAGAATATTGGGATATTATATTCAGGATGTTTAAAACCAATAGATAACACAGTAAATT
Source organism: Spea bombifrons (assembly GCF_027358695.1). NCBI lineage: Eukaryota > Metazoa > Chordata > Amphibia > Anura > Pelobatidae > Spea > Spea bombifrons. Next base: position 70,831,655 of record NC_071088.1, on the reverse strand, counting down.
ACTTGGTAGCTGTTAATGAAGCTTTAAACAAGAGAAACCATTTACAAACCATACATAATTATACATTATTCGGCTCTCTGCAAACTATAACCTGCATGCTAGAAAAGACAACTGTCTTATTTAATATAATTATATTGAAGGTGGTTTTTTTTTAATTATTTTGTTTTTAATTCCATAATACAATCAAACCTTTGCACACTATGCCTGTTATGCTGAATATAGTTATTACTGCAATCAACTCCATATTACTAATAGAATAAATTAATAGATAACCAGATAAATGCATTCTCATATTATGAACAAACATAAATAGTTAAAAACACAGGTTGAAAATCACTTTTAAATTAATAAAAGCTAAGTGCTATTTTTTCATTTATTTGTATGTATTTATTGCATGTCTGTGTCTCATAGAAACCATGAAACTGCGAGTGTCTGCCTTCAGTCTGTGTGTTATTATTATTATTACTCACCGGTAGATATATTACTAATATATGTCTGCAGGATAAGTAATAAAGACACCTTCTCCTGAATACTAAGGATCTGTTTGTGTCTTCTTGAGCAGGTTACTGTCTCCTGATACGAGTGCTGTCACTTTAGAGTGTCTCTTGTTACAGTTGTGAGGTGAGGTCTGGTCACTAGACTCTAGTGGATATTTGATACAGAGGTGGTTCGGTTGAATGATGTATAGCCCATAACCTCAAGAACCCCACACGCAATCAATGATAACCCTTCAAAAATCAGGGAAACCGAGGCTGGGTAACGTCATTATGGGGTTTTATTAATTTCCTGGTCCTTGAGAAGTAGTTGGGTTTGTGATTAACTGTGGTAGATAATTACTGGATGCTGCTGACCACCAATATGATCTGCAAGTGGTTCAGGGTTGCCAATGGTAGGGGTGGGGGCTATCAGACACCCTTACCCCCCCCCCCCTTATAGCTATTGGACTGTAAATTAGGGAAGCGAGTGAGGATTGGACATCGCATGTGCCAATCACACACCCTTATCCGCCCCCTCCCAGTGACAGCTGTAGTGTAAATAGTGTGTGTGACAGTGCTTGTCCTTGCACTTTTCTCATAGCTTGTACAGTAGGCTTCAAGCCTCTGGAACGTCTTCATCTTCCATCACAAGATCTATCAGAGGGATATCAGTAGTAGAGTTTTGTAGCAGACATTGGTGGCACCGGTTCTCCTGTGGGTTACTTAACTGCTGAGGACCTTGAGCTAGAACACATCTCTTGGATTGCCCATAACTTTACAGGACAGATGCAAAAAAAACCCAACCAGCTCCACTCCCTTTTGACGATTTTAAGCTGACACAGCAACTCCAGCGAACAGCACGAAGATAAATGCAGATGTGTGGAAACTTCTCCTACTTTCTAGCTGCAGTAGTGTATCTGATTGTTTGTAGGGGATAGTATTTAGTGAATGCAGATCTTTGTTTTACTTGGATGTGTTTGAAAAACATATTGCCTGGTCGCTTGCCTTCAACATAACCAGATCTGATTCTAGAATCCATTGACTCAAGGGAGCAGCTGGTTGTGTGCACCAACAGGAACCACTGCACTGCTGTCTCATTTGCAAAAGACTGTGCTATGTGCAATTGAAAGGTCTCAGGATCCTGAGTTCCTGCCATCTACACAGTGGTGTGAACTTTTTAAACCGTGTCGTATGTATGTGGTTTTCTCTCTCGTTCTTGGTGTTGAGAAGGGTGCAGAAACCTCAGAAGACAACATAGGACGCAGTTTCTTCTTCTCATGCGCTCAACCCCCACCCTTCTCCACCACCCCTGCAATTCTCATAGCAGACAGTAACTTCCTGAGCCTCTGATCTTTCGCACGACTGTTTTTTTGAGAACAGATTAGTGATAAACTGAGCACATTGAGAAAAGCCTCTGCACGGAGAACTGCTCATCGCTTGCTTTCGTTGCTTTTGATAGGACTTGAGAAGAAGTTCAACCAGTGCTAAGTTCATAGAAAGCCTGTCCCTTGTCCCCTTATAGACCCGACCCCCGGAGGCTTCTTCTTCACTAACCCGTCTACTGTTGTAATGCGTATTCCCGTAGACCCCAGCACCAGCAGGCGCTTCACCCCACCGTCAACATCATTCTCCTGCGGAAAGATGGGAGACAGCAATGGGACCATCAGCTCCTCTGGCTCGGGCAGGGCAAGGTCAGAGATCCGGACAGTGGTGGATGTTCTAGCAGATCACGCAGGAGAACTGGTCAGGACTGACAGCCCGAACTTCTTGTGCTCTGTCCTGCCTTCTCACTGGAGGTGCAACAAAACCCTTCCCGTTGCCTTCAAGGTAAGCTGGGATGGGGTTTGGTGAAAGTGGTTGAAGAAGTCACTTTCTAGATACGTATGGATATTAGGCAAATAGAATTGATTATGAACAGACAGATTGTACTGCCCATTTAACACATATATAACACAGCCTTAAAATAACTGTAATGCATCACCATTTCTGTTATATTGGAAAAATGTTTTTAAATGACAAGACAAACTTAAATGTAATTCTATGAGATGATTATTTTATTACAGTCACGAATTGGCATAAAAAAACAGCATTTTTGCAATTACAATAGCAATATTTTAGCATCTTCACTAACGGCAAAAATCCCGAATTATAACATGCCTCTAAATTAGAATCCAGATTATTCAATTGATATAGTTAACACATGTAGTTAAATAATTATTTCAAAAAGCAAATACATGAAATTCTAAACTGTTTATCAAAATATAATAAAGAATGCAACATAGCCAGTTAGTTGGTATGATTATATGGTTTTGGTATATTTGGTATACCACTTCAGAGACCAGTAGCTTAACCACCAAGGTCACTCCTCCTTCCCTTCCTAAAATTACCATGTGCATTCATCAGAAAAAGAATAGATTTAAACCATAAATCTTTCACCACCAAATATTCAGTATTTCAGGAAAGTGGGTGTAATTTCGGTCCTTACCACCCATCCAAACCAAAATAACCTTATCTTAAATGTATCAAAAATTCAAAATAAGCTAATTATTGTATCACTATTATAATTATAAATATTTACAAAACATTAGTAGATTATGCAGCATTTTCAACAGGCGGTTAACCATATTTTATCATATTCTAAAATATATATATATATAGGCATCTTTGTTGTTTCTATCTTTATTATGCAGGTGAGAATAAGTGACTTATATATAAATAAAGAATTACAAACCAAAAATGTCTATTAACACATGTAGTTTGTTAAACTCGCAGATCTGAGGTCAGAAGCTAGGGAGAGTTCTAAAAAATCATACCACACTTCAAAGTAGAGTAATATCAGTGTCAGTCTTAACAATGAGCCCTTTCAATTATAATTTTAACTATATCTGGCATCACAATTTTATTATTGAACTGCAACACAGGTAGACGTTCTGCATTATATGCAGAATACCTGGGATGATTATTTTGCCATTATAAAATATATCTAATAATGTATATCCGTTCTTAATTTTGGAATGTGTAATAAATTATATAGTCCTTTCAGATGTTTTGATTATCAAGAACTAATGTAAATAATGTAACATTTTGAATACTTAAAAAAAAAACGTATTTATTGGTACAGTTTATCCTTTCAGACATACCGGTATATTATATTAGCGGTTTAGATTAAGTTCTATTTTATACCAGCTGTACAAACTATTTACTAAGTTAAATTTATAGAATTTTCACAACAAATATATTTATATGTTCTGGTACATATTACATGTGCACATACTGTTAATTACATATGGCACATACAATGTTTTTATATTTAATATACGTTAGGCTTATATTATACCATTATTATTTTCATTCATGCTACGACGCAACATCTTACAAATGGCATTTAACAAGCTACATGTAAAAAAGAAAAGAACATATTGTGGTCATAATATTTTCTGTATGATGTGACGTTAGATTATGACAAAATACTCTAGGACAAGATGCAAATAATTCATTCTACAGTTACATAATGTGTAGGAGTTATAGCTGCAGATGTCATATAAACATATATATATATATATATATATATATATATATATATATATGCAGAAGCAATCAAAGTTAAGTAGGAACTTAGTAATGGCACAGAAGACAACTTTCTTAACTGTGTTAATATGGCTTTTTCTTCCAAGTTTTGTTAATTTAATAATGCATTAAGGGGACAGATCAAATTAAGAGATAAAGATTATCACCGTTTTTCATTTACATTTTTCTGTAATATTTAGTAAGAAAATTGGTGGCCAACTACTACTGTTAAATTTATCCCAGGTACGCTAAATAATGCTGTTATTAGCGCATCTTTTATAAAGAAACAAAGACGAAACGTTCAAGGGGGGGAGAGTGATTTCTAAAAGGAAGATGGAAAACACAATTAAGGATTACTCATAATACATAAGTAAAAATATAAGAGGAAAACTATATAAATAGGAATAGGAAAAGAAAGAGTACAAATAAGTAATCAGTTTAATTAAAGACAGAAGTCAAGACTTAGGCAGATTATGCTATTAGTAACAAAAAAAAAATATTTTATTTATAAAGTTGATATAAATACATTCAGAGGGTTACAGGGTGGCCAAGTCATTTCTCTTATAGGCACATGGAATGTTGAGATTTAAAATTCATTATACTAATGTATGTAGACAATGCAATAGTTTTTCTGTCTACATTAAACTGTATGTAGTCCTAAAGGAATCCTTACATTGTTTCCTGTTTTAGGTTCTTTATGCAATGTTCCTTCATCGCATAGAAGGGAATCCGATTCAACGCACTTTAAAAATGGCCACAATACATTGATTGTATCATGTTTATCTCCAGGTTGTAGCTTTAGGAGATGTTCCTGATGGCACAGTGGTCACTGTCATGGCTGGCAATGATGAAAACTATTCAGCTGAGCTTCGCAATGCCTCAGCTGTTATGAAGAATCAAGTGGCTCGATTCAATGACCTACGATTTGTTGGGAGAAGTGGAAGGGGTAGGTAAAATTCTTTAATCGGCGAAGGTAGTTTGTTAGTTGAATATATAGAATTTTTAAATCACCTGAGATAATGGTAGGTACAATGAACACAGGGCTTTTGCCCGACAGTCAGGCCAAGCCTGGTCAGGAAATTGATTAGATAATGCTTGCCCTGCCGCAGCCTGCTGCTGCTCTCAGCTTCGATCAGACGAACCTTTAAACTAAATTTCTCCACAATTGCACTGACGGCCAAACAGAAAGCACAAGCTACAGTTTTAATGGATTCATTTAGTTGTATTAAAAACTAGGAAGGCAACAGATCCACTTTATACTTGACGCACCTGAACATATGTCTTTTTTGAAGACAATACTTGAATTTAATAATAGTCTCTTGGTAGCCAGGATCTTCCTAAAGATATTGTATCCTATGCAGTCGTCTCTACCTGACCATTAGCACTTTACAGAAGTTACTGCCATCACCTGTGCTCATGTGAGGAGTTGGACACGCTTAACATCCAGGGTGTTTATAAACTGTGACTTGTAGCGTACATTTATGGCCTTCTGTGCAAGAACACTGCTATAGAATTATGTATCTCTGTGCCTTTTCATGTGCTACACTGATCATGCTCAACATTCATCAGGTGAAATTTTGAAAACTTACTTCCATATGCTATAAGTTTCACAATAACCATAGAAACGTATTGGATGTTGTATCATAACTCCTCATTTAACACTGCTTCGTTATACTAGCTACTCATACTGACGAGTTTTCATGTAGAAACACTATGCAGAGCAAGGGGAAGATAGGAAGAACTAATATAATTTAAAGGAACAGCAGGAAATATTATTATGGTATCAAACTATTTGTCGTAAGTCTTAAAAAAGGATTACCCAAACCCAAACGCCAAAAGTAACAATCACAGAATAACTTCCTTAACGGTATAGAAGAAAAACCTGCTGCTGGCCACTTCTACCTGCTGTCTTGCTCCTGGTCTTCAGTGCATAAGCCGGTGTGTGCATGGGAGCCGGCTGAGCACAAGATGCGCGGTTGGATCCTTGCAGTTTAAAGTTTAGTGTCACTTTAAACTTATACTCAGATGTGTTGGTCAATATCAACATGGGGAGTAACTGTTCCCAATATTAGCAACAATTATGTTTTTTATGATTTACAGAAAAAAGTTTTTTTTTAAATATTCTACCACAATCTATAGTATAACACTGATTTCAAATTGCTAGCTAGATATTTTTGTTTATAGCTGCTCACTGTTTAATTATTATGTTTGTAAAAGAATCTTTAATATTTTTTAAAATTTCTATTGTCTTGCTTGTTTTCTCAGAGATGCATATTTTCTTTTTTTTGGATACATTTGCATATTGACAAATGGAAAATGTCTCCTTTTATGAATTAAGCTTCTATTCCTGCACTTAATTATGCTGTTAGATTTTTTTCATGCTTTCAAAACAAATTTTCAAACCGGAAAGCTGTACAATTACAAGTCTGGTTCCTTGAAGTACAGTGCATTTCGTTGATGCAAGTTCCTGTTCTTTTAAAAGTCAAAAAACATAAATTTGCTGCAATATTATGACCAGTGATCTGTTTATGAGAAGCTTTACCCTAGGCCTGGCGAAATCAGCTACTTTAACCCATCCCAATAGACCCACCAGACCACTTTTGTGGAGGGGGCTCCTGTTTCTCTGGCTACGTACCAGTATTTTACCTCTGAAGGCTGCACAGTATGAGGAAGAAATAGTATGAAGGACTATGCTAACCAACAAGCTATCCACTGCAATAAGCCAGTTACAAGGAATGCCTCTTATCTACCCAGTCAATCAAGGTGTGGCCTACTAGGAAGCCCAATTACACAATATTGTGATCTTGCCATGGTAAAGCGAGGCAGGGTCTGCTTTTCCCCAAACTTGCTGTCCTAGGTATAGGTAGCTTAGACCAGAATACACTGCTAATTATGGCAATGGGGTACACTGTTAGCACCTTTCTATCTCAAATTGGCCACTATCCCAAAACTCGAACACAATTTAATTTTATATTTTTTGTGGTGCTGCCCTAAAATGTGTGTGTTGTGAAAGACATTTGATCCTAAGTCCATACTCAAAGATCTCTGTACAAAATATTGGTACAACCTCCATCAGCTCTGTTCTGTTGGTCAAATGCACAGGGGTGATTAATAATATAATAAGCCTCAGCGCATGCGTAGATGAAACGAACATGGACGTTGGCAACAGTCCAATACCATGATTCTGTACGAACATATTTATTGGATGTATATTACAATTTGTTACCATACAGGGTTTTTGTTATGATGGCCTTGAATTAAAGTTATAGATAGATATTGGGAAAAAGACTAATAGATTTGATCTTTCTTACTTCTCAGGCAAAAGTTTTACGTTGACAATTACAGTTTTCACAAGCCCAACGCAAGTCGCTACGTACCACAGAGCCATCAAAGTCACGGTAGATGGACCACGAGAACCTAGAAGTAAGTTTTACAATTTTTCTAGCAATACTTCTTTGTAGTCTCAGCTGTGCAACTAGGCTTTTATCCTTTTTCGAGAAACCTGGAAAAATCTTAGAATAAAGAGAGGTTTTTTTATTTCTAAAAGAAAAAACATCAATAGTAGTAAGTGTATTGCTCTCTGCTTTTTTGTGCTTTCTGTACCAGTTTTTTTTTCGTTTTTAGAAATGGCTTTTCCATATTTTCCATAATATCTCAGACCTACAACTTAAAGGGACACTGACATGAGAAAAGTTTGTGTATTTAATAATACCATATACTAAATTTGTCCTTGGGTTATAAAACATTTTGTATGTGCATGTTAGCTAAATAGCAGCTGCATGTTAGCTGTATAATCTCACCAAACTAAGTTGGTGGAAGTTTACAGGAGAGTTGATTGGAGTGTTGTAGTTAGGTCGGTGAGTTGAACCTGAAACATTCTCTTGCTTTAGGGAATAACCCCATTTATAACAAACATCTTTTTATTCATGTTAGCATAGATGTCACATACAATGTATATCTTCTGAAATGTTTATAAAGAATCAACAAAAATTGTCTAAAATATTCTTTAGGAATGTATTAGAATACACAGAGCTTTTCTTTAATTTACTGAAAAATTAACTAAACACAAACAATACATACAGCAAATGATACACTGTATCGAAATATTTTATACAAAGCGAAATCTATATTAAAACATGTATGGAACATCGAAATATTGTTCAAATAGGGCACTAGAAAAATATTGTTTGCCTTTGCTTAAAAATGATTATTACTTTATTATTGGGTTAAGAAATGTAAAACAATATTTTTATTTTGCCGTCAAGAGAGCTTTCAGTAAATGTCCACTCTGGTATACAAAGGGTTAATAAAATAAACACAGTAGAAAATGAGGTTAGGCTTATGGTTTCATGTTATGAATAGAGAAAAATGCGCAGTATATCTTACTTATATTTCAATGTAAAAACTTTTTGAATTAAAATAATTAGACTTGATAATTATTTACAGGCGTAACATTTAGACATTTAATGTCATAAACGCACCTTTTTTTTAAAGGTTTTAAATTTGTGAAGCCACACACAGTCACATTGATGGAAAAATAAGAATATGAAAATATGTTTTCACATATTGGTATAAAGTGTTGACATACTTGAGCAAACAGGAAGAAATAAAAAATGTGAATTTCCTGTGAAAAGAAAATTGAATTGCTGGTCTTCATTTGGAATGACTGGCTTTCTGAATCTTAAAATATTATCTTTGCCAAACAGCTTGAGAAATTAGAAGTCGTCAAAGAAAACTATGTGGGAATTTAAGGACCTAAATAAAACACATTGGTTTTAAAAAATGTCTTCTAGCATCTTACATATTATTATAGATTAATGTGGACTTCCATAAAAACTACAGTACGTTAAAGCTTCGGGTATTCACTTTTCAGTGTTATACACTGACAAAAAGAGAAATAACAGTCACCTCCATATTCTAGTCTTGAATGAATTTGAGGAATAAAGATTAACCCTAATTTCGCAATGCATAATTGTGTTTGTTCTCTTTGGCTTCATCAGAGAAGGGACTGATCCCTTGTTCATACATGACTGTATCATGTCCTCTGGCTAATCTTAAATTATTATGTTGTCGTTGATAAACCTCTTTCATATGGTGCCACTACATACATAAATGTACATTTAAATACGGTGAATGCTTACAATACAAAATAATTTAGGAGCCCTGTTTTATTAATTGAACTCAGCTTCAAATTGCTTGGACTCACTAATGTGTAGACCATTCTTTTCTCACAATTTGTCTTGTACCCTCTGGAGTGTTTATAGAGTACAGTTTGAAAGGTCACTTAGGCGACCATTGTAGGAAATCATGAACCCTTAAGATTTGCTTGGCCCTGGTTAAATGTCAATTTGCCCTCTGTTAACAGGCAGCCCTTTATGGTTTAAAAAGCAGACTCTTACTTGGAAAAACATTTTCATTTTTTTGTATCCTTGTATTCATATCAATCCAGTGTTCATTGCCTGTCAAAAATGGTTATTATATACTTTACAAAAACATGTTTGAGCAAACCTTATGTGAAGATAAAATTACCAATTTTAGTTTTTATTCTGTTTTCATATTTTTCCTAAAAAAATCTGCTAGAGACATTAACTATTATTTACAAAGTATGGTTTCAATTCTTCAACATCATGTTTTAATAAATTATTATTATTATTATTGATTTTTATAGCACCATCATAATACATGATGTTGTACAAAGAGACCTGAGATGTTTTACCACCAAAGTCCAGAGCAGTAATCTGCCGAACATTGGGGGACTGCACTTAACTGGCTCCTTGTTGAATTTAATTGAGACATTCTTGTGACAATCTGTGTTCTAGACTTAAATTAGCATAACGAAAAAAGGAAGCTCGGGTTTGCTGACTGTGCAACCATTTAAGGTTTTTTGGTTTTTTTTAATTCATTCATTGGATGTGCCTTAACATCAGAAAAGTTTACCTTCACATTATTTCACTAAAGCTCTCCCAGCAAACTGGGCAACGTTGTTTTGACCTAAAAAAATATTATACTGTTGTTTTAACTAAATCTTTGTTATTCTGTATGTGGTCATGTAGAATAGCTCATTACTCCACATGTATATATGAGGGGAATGATTTTTTGCACAAACTAGTAAATGCTAATGAAAGAAATACCCACCTCTTTGTTTACATTAAAATGCCGTCCTACATCACATATATAGTAGTGGTTCCCAGCTGCGGTCCTCAGAGCTCAATAACAAATGTTTTAGCATATTCTAACCTCAACACAAGCAATATAGTCATTGGTTCCTAGGAATTCATTCAGTAAAGTGGAAGCGACACTGACGCCACAATATATTATGGAGGGCCAAAGTCAGTGAGCTTCTGCTGAAAAGCAGGGCTTAGTTAAGCGTTGTATAGAACGTATTTAAATTAGTGAGATTTCTTGAAATCACAGACTGAACTATGTATTATACAAGGCCAGCTTAGCCCCCCTTTTAAAAGAAATTAGCCAGAGATGGGCCTTCATAACGCATAATTGAATGGGATCGAATGGGAAAGAAGTTTAGCAACTGATTGGGAGAAGATTGTAGCTCGCAATACCACTAATAACTACAATTTAAATGGACACTCCAGCCATCATATGCACATGATAGCTGCATGGTCCCTTTTCATGTTGTCCATTTTGCACACTTCCTTAGTGGAGCTGTCAGAGGAAGTAATCTATCCCCTTAAGAGCTACTCTTCAAAAATTATGATTGGGATATTGTAATATAAAACAGTATAGATAAAATCTCAGTTCTGGAATTGCCTTACATCATGAATTAAATACAATGTGTATTGACTGTTTTGCTAAATAACGTTATTTACATTTTCTCCTTTATGGAGGCTTATTCTTAGTTGGTGTAAATGGTCCATTTGCTGGAGGGAAATGTTTCCACTGTAGCATCCATGAGAAAAATAATTTGGTGTGACCAACTCATTTCACCCTCTTGTCATAAGTTTTCCCACTTCAAAGGTGGGAATAATGATCTGTCTGTAGGCGATGAAGCTGACTAAGAACCTATAGCATTATTCTTTACAGAAAAGTACCACAGGAAAGACATACTACAGAAGCCATAATGCAGAAGCCTTAATGCAGTTTGTTGATTCTCCAAAAATAGTATACTAAAAAGTAGGACTTGCGATAAGCTCTTTTTAATCAGACATTGTTACTTAGAAGCTTTCAAGTACAAAACCAGCCTATACCATCTCAGATTTCTTGTGCAATACAGAATTTCACCCTTGTAATTCCAGGAACATAAACCAAAATTCACGCTTCATTTTCTGCTTTATTGACTTTCCTGTCACTCATGCCACGTGAACAATGTCCTGATATTGATTTAGTATTGTATTGTAACCTAATAATTTTTACTACTTATATAATGTAAACAGTGAGGCTTTTATATCAAGCAACACAAAACATTTTTTTTCAGGGATATATTTCAATAGAGATCATTATTTTTTTAAAAAAATGGTATGTGAAGTAATTTTAACTAGGATATCTTCTGGTTTCTGGAAAAAACAGTTTCCAGGAAAGGAACTCCATCTATATACCTGTGGGTCACAAAGGTTTCTATAAATAGTTTTGTCCAAGAGTATAGAATAGAGTAGGAAGAGTCCTGATATGACGGTTCTCTGTGCAGGACAGGTTCAGGCTTAGGATGGGTGTAGGCATGTGTAGAAGTGACTGCTTGCAGATGGCTGTTTGCTACAGCCTTGGCCTTCTTCTTATGAGCCATCAGCATGCCTAGAGTGGGGAACTTGCAGAGGATAGGAGGCTGACAGCGGATTGAGTCTAAGGAGACTGGCAGACAGCTGTAGAGTGAGTCTTGGGGATTAGCAGATGGCAGCAGAGTGAGTATGGGGGGACTGGCAGATGGCAGCACACAGACTAGGGGACTGGCAAACAAGGTCAGGTAAACCAAGGTCTTACACAGATGGAATTGCACGGGACCAAAGGATAATCGAGAAAATAATCACAATCCAAGCAAAGGTCAAAATTCAGATAATCCCAATCAGATGAGGTACAAAGAGCAAACACAGGAACGTAGTCAGACTCCAGGGGTCAAGCCTAAAATACACCAAACAAGCAAGATACTGACAGAACTGCAGGGGTAAGGAAGTACACTACTCCAGCAAGGGAGCCTGGGAGCACCGCTGTTATATAAAGGCAGATGATTCCCTGACAGGCCACAGGTATGTCAGGAACAAGTGACACCTGGACAGGGAGATCGGGGAGACAGATATCTCAGGGACAGCAGAGCCTCTTGGTGGCGAGACCAGAAGGTACATGGTCTGCCATGGTCTGGGTCTCTGGATTAAGTTCCGTGGTTCCTGCCAACTTGGTTTGAACCACGTCCATGTTCATATGTGCTTTGAAGAAGAATTGATAATTCTCTTGTAGCTTTATTATAAATGCAAATAAGGTTGATGCAGGGCATGTAATTCATCTAAAATGATTCAATTCAATACGTCTTATCACTTGGCACTTCTGAGGTCGTTATTCTCTCGACATGAAATGGAGTGAGAGACGATGGTACTACTGATTTGATCCCAAGGGAACCATTTGGACAAGAGCAGAGTGAATTCCTGCCTTTTGGCCCTGTCTTAGATCAGCATCTAAAAAAGTTAAAAGATTTAATGAGGTCATGATAGAACTCAATGAGACTTCTAAATAATGCAGGATTTCACTGTGACATCAGCATTGACATAAATGCAAGAGCTAAGACATAAACCCAGGCTATCCCTTGTTTTCACTCCAGTATATTTTGACCTTAATAATTGTAAAGTATATGCACAATGTGACAGCATAATGTAAGCACATACAAAAAAAACATTTTTGCTACATCAACCAGTGTTACTCTGTTTTATAATTCCTAGTGTGCACACACATAACACTTTTTTTTCCATAAGTGTCCCTTTAAGCCCTTGGGTGCCAGTTGCCAAGTTTAAGAAGATTCTGTTATATGTGCATGTTGTTGTGTCTTTAGTGTAAGAAGAGTAGATGATCTTAATCTTAATATAAACTCAGTTTACCATGAGCACCATCAGAATTATGATTTGTTCCCATATGCATACCAGATGCACTGTGACTACAATACATTTGATAATCCAGTTATGTAACTGTTCTAATTTTAGACATCGAAATGCTTTCAATTTAGGGAAATAGAGAAACCATAAAGAAGTCATTCTGATTTTGTGTCATTGTTCCCATGCATATACACTTTTTTTTAATTCATAATATTGCACAAGACAGAAGAGGACATACAGCAAATAGTAGCAGATAATAAAATACTATGGACTAAACTATATAAAATGACTCTATATTGCATTTACTCTGTTACAGTATGTCCAGAATTACCTAATTTCTACAATTATAAAACATACACCGAACAGTTATGCAGAGGTTGATGGCTTGGCATTGTCAGTATACCATTTTGCTATCTCTGGTGGAACTAATGTCCCCTCTTAAACATTTCCATATTTGTTACTGTGGCACTATTTCTCTTACTACTTGAGCTTATTGAAGTCTCCATTATAATGAATAGGTTTTGAGCCCTTTGCAATAATTCATTCAGCTATTAGCAATACATATTCACAAGGTATATATTCATATTAATCTATGGGTCTTCTGTGAGTTCCAGGGCACCGCCAAAAGCTTGAAGAGCAAAGCAAAGTCTTCCCTGACCGGTTTGGTGAACTGGAGCTTATGCGCCGACAAACTCTCAGGGTCCAGTCTAACCCGAATCCTCGGCCCACTCTAACAAACCCAAACCACTTCAGCAACCAGACTCAGACTCAAATACAAGGTAAGGAAAGAACATGTGAATAAAGTGAGAGGAAGTACGTGAAGCATGTTGTCCAGAGTCAAATGCATAATCTTTATTATTGAAACATTTTGTTGTGTAAATTGAATTGAAATAATCATGCACCAGAATATTTTATCAGGAAATGCATTACTTCATGAATCAATGAGAAAACTTATCACCACACAAATAGTTCTAAACTGAAAGGGAAGTTTTGATACCAGCCAAATTTTACCCAGTCAGATAACACCGTGCCCCATTTCAGTCACCAAACCCCCCGTTCCAGCATTTCCACACTGACTAAAAATAACTTTTTGTTACTCTATCAGTTGAGACATTAACAGCAGTTTGTAATTATAAACAAAGGGTTTTTTTCATCTTCATGGGAAATACCCCTAAGCAAAAGTTATTTGGCATGTAATCAATAGAATACTACTGAGTTTTCATTACAAAGCCAACATTATCACTGGAAAACTAAGCACGTGAATGCGTGTAGATAGTCTAAAAATGTGGTCATCGTTAGAGCGGCAGCAAATACTGTAGTTTGATAAATGTTTTCCATAATGCCCTTGATATGTATTACATTACTTGAAAAATCAAAATGGCATCATCAATTTATTATATTGATAGGTTGTTCCCCTGAGGAGCAACTGTTCACTTGTAGTTCACATAAATGATCCGAATAGACATTTATTTATTGTACATTAATGTTAACCATCTAAAAGATTCAACACTGTAGTTATGGACGAAGATATTTGGTATGGTAATATATCTGTGTTTTTTGTCCTGTCCTACCTAAGTAGTCTATGTAAACCCTAAAAGATGCTTGAATACAATTTGTAGAGATTTTCTGCAATAGCGTTAATCCAGTACCAAATACTTAGGGCATTTTCTGATATATATATATATATATATATATATATATATATATATATATATACAGGTTAGCCATAACATTATGACAGGTGAAGTTAATCTTATTATCATGGAACCTGTCAGTGGGTGGGATATATTAGGCAGAAAATTAATTTTGTCCTCAAAGTTGATATGTTAGAAGTAGGGAAAGTCTGAATGACTTTGACAAGGGCCAAATTGTGATGGCTAGACGACAGGTCAAGGCATCTTTAAAACTGCAGCTTTTCTGGGGTGTTCCTGGTCTGCACTGGTCAGCACCAGGAACACCCCATTTTTCTGGGGTGTTCCTGGTCAGCACCGAGGAAAGAAAAGCAATGAACCGGCGACAGGGTCATGGACGGCCAAGGCTCATTGGAGGGCGAAGGTCGACCCATGTGGTCAAATCCAACAGACGAGCTACTGTGGTTCAAATTACTGAAGCGTTAATGCTGGTCCTGATAGAAAGGTGTCAGAACACACAGTGCATCGCAGTTTATTGCGTATGGGGGTATGTAGCTGCAGACCAGTCAGGGTGCCCATGCTCACCCCTGTCCACTGCCAAAAGCGCCTACAATGGACATGTGAGCATAAGACTTGCACCACCTCACAACTTACAGGACTTAAAGGATCTGCTGCTAACGTCTTGGTGCCAGATACCACAGCATACCTTCAGAGGTCTGGTGGAGTCCATGCCTCGATGGGTCAGGGCTGTTTTGATGGCAAAAGGGGGTCCTACACAATATTAGGCAGGTGGTTATAATGTTATGGCTGATTGGTGGGTATATATATATATATATATATATATATATATATAAATATCTGTTATATATTTCATTTTTCTTTTGTACTCTTCTTATAACTTAGCTAATATTTATTTCATACGTGTGCGATTTCCTATACCTTATTAAAATATGTGGATAGTCTCCGGGTTTGACCTGGAGAACTTCGGGAGAAACACTGATTCTCCAGGTCAACACACGAATCATCCAGGTCATGGGACAGGCCCTCCTTTTTCCCCTGTAAATGGGGGTGTTCCCCGCGATCAATGGGAACGCCCCTGACGTCAGCAGGCATGTCCACTGACGTCAGCGGGAGCGCCTACTGATGTCAGTGGGCAGTCCTGCTGTGTCCCACAAGGGCAGGCTCCAGGTGCCAGAGCCCAGTAGTTCCCAGGTAAGTTTATTTTTCTTCCACTGACTGCCATTCTGTGACAGCTGGCCAAGCCATTCCTGAAACTCAGGATATTCAAATATAGACCAGTCTTTATAAAATAACACTTAAACATTACTGCCAGCTATGCAATATTTTAAATGTATTTACATGAGACAAGTTTTGTGGAGACATGCAAATCCTTGTTCTTTCTGAATAAAGGACGGCTGAACAGTATACAGCCTCTGTACAGTAATTGTGTCTGACATCTAGTAGCAAACGTAGGAATTTCCACTTACCCACAAAAATCTAACAACTTCAGACACAATGCGTGCCGTTATTTTAGCACTGATATCTGGTGTCAGTAAGGGCTGGAAATTTCCAGTGTCCTGAATCTAAATTCATGGTTAGAAATAAATATATAAAACAAAAGATTTCAGTTTCAAGGGCTTGGATATTATTTGCTCAATAAATGTCTTAGACCCCAAAGATGGGTTGGAAGTACAGATGGATGGTAAAAAGTAGAAATATATAAAATCCAGACATTACCAGAAAGTCGGTGAATATTAAATGTTTAGACTATATACACAAATGTGTCTGTCTGTATCAGCATGCCTGAGAGCTTCCAGTAGTTAATATATTAACCATATGAAAATCAATATATTTTGTATAATTGTATTGTTGAATCTTTAACCACTTTGTTACCAATCCTGCCATACGTAATGAATTAGCATTTGTCACCGGCATTGAACATGTTAATTAATTCCATCCATTCTGCCATTCAGCAAAGCATTCTGGGACCACAACAAGGCGAGACCAGGCTTTGGTTACTATCCAGCTGAATGGGAGAACTTAAATTCTTCAATATTCCTTTTCCTCCAGAGGTTTGAAAGGGTACAGAAAATAAACACAGTGTTACAATAACAGTCTGCCGACATCTCACATTATTAAAATATTTAACCCCTCAAGCTTTGAGGATCTATACTAGCTGAAGTTATGAATATATCCCTAAAACTCTAATAACTAATATTTTCCTGATTAAAAGACATGCTTTAAATGAAAACTGGAATTTCCCCTTTAATTACTGTATATGTAAGAATCGTGTAGCTGACTGCATTTGGAAGAAGTTATTATTTGAGGTGTAGCTGGAGAGACCCTACTTTTGATATGGCTATATTTTCTAATCATATATTGTACATTTTGATTTTTATGCTGTTATATTGACATGTGGATGTTGTATGACTACGTTTGTTAAACCCAGCTACAAAGCAGGAACTGGCTGAGGGCGCCAACACATGCTCCCTGTGCTGTGGCTATGTATTACATACCTTGGCTTACATAAATAAAGAGCTGCTACGTAAGTAATATTGCAGCATGGTAGAGCACTGAGACAGTGACCATAAAGAACAACAGTAGCTAGTGACAGACAGGCATAGCTGATCCTAGAGATTATAGCTTTCTAGTTAAACTATGTTTCCAGTGCCCTTGCCTGAACATTGGAAAGAATCTAGCACCAGCTACCATGTCCGCTCTGTATTCAGCCTCCATGTTTGCCTATATGGTAGGGTCATCATGGTAGGGGAGAAGTCTTGTTCCTGCACTAGTTATAAACTCAACACTTGATAAAGAATGTAATTCAAAATTAAGGCAAATAAGAGATAAAGATTATCTATTATAACCTTAGTAAGTGAAACCCAGTGGTAAGTGGTGAGAGAAGAAACATGTTTCAACTTTCAAACACATCCTGCCAAAAAAGTTAATGCTCTCCAAAGAATCATTCATTTAAATAGGTAACAAATCCAGATAACTGAGAAGTCTGACCCCTTCCTACTAGAGGGGGGGTCAACAAACATTTCATTTGTTTTCATGTTGATTGCTCAGTTTCTACCACTTCCTCGTATAATTACTGTTCATCAGTATGAGCAGAACTGAGTTTTTAGTGGTTGTTAATTATAAAAATAATTCTAAAACTCTGGCAGAATTATGGCCCTCTATCTCTACAATCGTTTACTGTCATTGGCGGCTGCTGTTTCCATAGTCGTTAGAACTTTGAATTCCCTTTCCTTGTTTTTCTATAACGTTTTGTTAGGGGTATTGCCATATGCCTGCCAGCCTGTTAATATGAAAAAAAAGTAATTTCTCACTTTTCCATTAGCCTTATAATATGATGCTTGGAAGCATGGTGTGTTTGTCCCTCTCTTATTACTATATATATATACATATATGTATAAGTTATAGTTATTGTGTTTTCCTTCTTCTCTTCTTCTCTTCTTCAGTTTGAATATATTTGTAAAGATAATTATCAACAATTAAAATACCAGGTCACAGCAGTGATATATCTGGCACGTAGACAGTATGACTGACCTCTGTGTGGCTCCTGATTTATATACATACCACATTATAACTTGTTCCTAACCCAAAACATTGACATTTCCGTAGATAGATCAGGTTAGATTTGAAAGTTCTTGGTCCCTGGGCTGAAGCTCACAATGGCTAAATTCTTATGACTAAATGGGCTCATTCACTTGATGCAGCAGCTGGTGCGATTTTCAGAAGAAAATAAACATTTCCTTGAAATATTTTGATTGGCAAAGAAAAGGAGATTGCAGTTCAGCACTCCAACCAGCAGGCTTTATGGTGCAGAAGACAGAGTTAGTGAGGAGTTAATATATTTTGTGTAGTATACATGAACAGAAAATTTGAATTTCTATATATTGTATACATGTTTATACACGCACATCCGTGTTTCCATGTAGAAAACACATACAAATAAATATACACATTATATGTACGTATTGTAAAAGACAATGTATATTACTGTACAATATGTATGTAAGTAAAGTTATCACATCTCCCCACTGACTATAGCTTTTGATTACATAATACAGACACGCTGCAAGAAAAAATAATAAAGCACAATCTAGTAACCGATACTACTAATGTATGTGTAAAATATATATAGCTGTGCACATTATAATAGTATATTTATAGTATTTATATAAGCGAGCCACGAAATTACACATGGAAGGTATTTTTATACAATAGAAGTTCTTTACTTTAAACATTGCAGATGCACATAATTAACCCAGCAAACACGAATTTACTATATACACAAGGACTCAAGGGTTAAATTCTCTGAATCAAAGTGGTGTTTGCATCTGCCCTTCTTACATTTGAAGATGAACATTGAACATTTTTACACAGAGGCGACCATTTATAATCAATGTACTGATGTATTTTGAAATGAAAGTATGTTGAATTATTTTATTTACCAAATGCAGCTATTTATGTAATCACTTTCACAGAAACCATTTAGAGACTCAGATTACAGTCATGCAGGTATTTTGTATCTGATGTGTTTTTAAAGCGAATTCTTCCACAGGGTAAAAAGTGCTGAGTTTGGGTCACATAACTTATATTACTAAACAAAAGGCTTATTTCACATCAAAATATTATGTACATACTCAATAAATTTATATACACACACAACTGGTAATGTATGAATGAGATGACTTTTCAAATATGATTTCAACATTTGCAAAAACTCAATTGTAATGTGTCATTAAGGTTGGCAATCAAATGGTTCTAGTAATTGTCCTTATGAAAGCTATTCAGAATGAACGTTCCTGTATCTCACTTATGATATACCACTGAGAAAACCACCATTAGGAATACAGAATGTGTATTCCTTGTGTCAACCTGTGCTAACGAGTATGGAAATGTGGTTTTGGCAGCCCACCTTGATGCGGTAGTCTGTTCTGTATCAGTGACTGTTTCCAGTGGTCTAACACTAACACCTCTGCTATCTAATGTAAGAGGCTGATTTATTAAGTCATATGGTTAGGTATTGTAGCATATTTCATGCGGCTCTTTGTGACACAAGTGCATGAATGTATCATTAGTGGCATGAAAATTATGATATTCTTAAGTTCCTTGTGGGAATAAACATTATTTATTGGAATTTACTCGAAAATATATTTTCTTTCATTTTCAGCAACCGATCTCAGCCCTTTCTCAGATCCACGACAGTTTGATCGCTCGTTCTCTGCTCTTCCATCACTTACTGAGTCCAGGTTTTCAGATGCACGCATGCATTACCCTGCAGCCATGTCTTCTGCATTTTCATACACTGCTTCACCCACAACAACTGGAATTGGAGGCATTAGCATGACTGGCATGCCAACAGCCACACGTTTTCATCACACTTACCTTCCACCCCCATACCCTGGATCCTCTCAAAACCAAAGTGGACCATTTCAAACAAACGCTTCCCCCTACCATTTATACTATGGTACATCATCTGGCTCGTATCAGTTTTCAATGGTGGCAGGAGAGCGCTCTCCATCAAGAATGCTATCTTCTTGCACCAGTGTGGCAGCTGGGAACAATTTGATGAACCACAACCTGGCCAACCAAGCTGATGGAGTAGATGCTGATGGCAGCCATAGCAATTCTCCTACAACTATGACCACAAGTGGAAGGATGGATGACCCTGTCTGGAGACCATACTAAATTAATTCTGAGCAAAACCGTATATTTATGAACCTTTTAATGCTACAAGAGTCTTGAATTTAATATTTTTCCTCTAACATTTGTCTAGAAATGAGTGTATGCTAATTGTTGTGACAGGCATCATAAAAAGACCAGAAAGTGAAATAAAGACATTTGGCCACTTGAACAAGCCCAACAACTACTCAAGGACTTGGCTATGTAATATTATCATCTCACTCTGAACAATGCATTGCCCTAAGGAAGTGAGTTAAAACAGGTTCCCACAAGTGATTGAACTGAAAACTACTCCAGTTACAGTATATATATATATATCTGGTGTTAATATGTTAATGAGTCTTTTGTTTACAGATAATGAAGGAATGCAGTTGATCTGGGCTCTTTCAGAAGGGTTTCCTCCTTAGACCTCCTCTCCTTAGCTTCAAAACAAGCCCTAGAATGAGATGGCTAAATCCCACAGTATTACCTGTATGTCTAGTCTGTTCTGAATATTGACTGGATGAAATCATGTAATTTATAATAGAATACATCAAGAAGAGCACTCTCAGACAAAAAAAAAATGCAGACAACCTACAGCTATTTTAAACAATACTGTGCAGTTTGTGTGGTTTAAGTATTTCACTGCAGTGCATAAGTATATTCACTTTTAAATGTTTCACTTAAGTGTAACAACACATTTAACAGATACCCTGTGCTAATGAAACAAATATCTGTGCTCATAAGATCATTAAAAGCTTATTTATATGATCTTCAATAAATTGAGATTTCTCCTATGGTCTGCGCTAATAAGGAAACCCATTTGCACATCTGGGAACCTCCAAAGCTTTGCCTCTCCCGTTCATTATAGGAGACAGGATAGAGATGTAACCATGATAAGCATCAAGGCTAGCCATATACAGAGATGATAACCTCATTAGAATTGAGTGAGCAGAGCTTGTGCAGGGAGTGGAGATGACCAAACACCTGGAGTACACTCACCTGGAGCCACTGAGAAGTCGAGTCTCTGGGTGAAACCCAGTAGATTTCTAGCTCTTTCTTTTGTATATGATATACTTGTATTTTTTTCAGAGAGAACCTCTGGGAACCTTTGGGTAAGGAGAACTTAGACATAGACATGGTGTCCCAAAAAAGTAGCAGCTATTGGTTTGAGTATACACCTTTATGACATTATTAAGAGCAAATGCAAACGAGTACTACACTCTCTTTAATTGACATATTTCTACAATTTATAAATGCACATACAGTTCTTGCATTCAATGGGCTTCTAGTGTTCCATAGATGCAGATTGTCTCCACCCATGTTGTGTTAACCTTACTTACACAGGGTTGCAGATGTCTAGGGACTGAAATCCCTGGTTGTCTACTAGTAATAGTAGAAGTTGTCAGCAGCACCAAAAAATCAATAGGTGCATGAGCCGGGCTCCACCAGGTCCCTTGATAACAAATAAGCAGAGGCGTGAGGTCTTTAAATGTCCACACACAGTCATTCGTCTACTAGGGCCCATTCTGAGTAATCTCTTGCCATGGATCAGAAGAAATGAAATCAGAGCTCATACTAGACCACCAGTTACCCAGGTCGCAGAGCAAACGTGCCCATTGGACTCAGGGCTCTTATACAGCTGTTCTCTCTTATTGCACCACTGACCATTCGTTTTAGTGACTTGTTTTTTTAAATCTGTGTTATATATTGTAAGTTGTAAATATGGAGTGGAACCAATCACACAAACTCTTTTGTGAGGCAGTTTCATGTAAACGCATTTATGTTATAATATGAGCTGGGGTTTATTTTTTGGAAATTAAGATATATTTAGATTTTAGAAGAGTTAATATTATTAATAGACCTGATAGTCTATTTTTTGCTTTGCACTGTCTCTGCTTGTTTTAAATATGCATTGTATTGTAGTGATCTCTATTGTTTTAATTTATGCACTCAGAAGTATTAAAAAATATTTTTTAAAATATCAGGTCTTTACTGAAAAGCATTTTTTTATGTTCAATGCAGGAATAAACCCTTTGTATGGGCTCAACCAAAGTAGTGAAGCTGTGGTGAACGTATTTATAAAGAAATACAAATGTTTTATACAGACCTTATGAAGTAGGAGCAAGTCCATGTGAAAATCTATTTTAAAAAAAAGCATGCATGAAATTAAGAAGAGCAGCTACCTGTATATTCACCATATCAGGAGCTCAACATGTCAGCTCCCTGTCTTTTCATCAAACCTGGGAAATATCCAAGTTGGCCACCAAGACTTTGGGTATTATACCTGATTACAGGCCTAAGGGGCAATGCATAATGAAGCGCCACCTGGCCTACAGTATCTTGTTCACCAAGGTTAATCATTTATGAAGAATTCTAGTATCAGGGATTTGAACTATCCAATATTCATGCAAACTCCCAGTTTAGTGAGTACACCCCTATGGCTGGATGATATAAAACGTGTATGTAATGGCAGGTAAAGTCTGCGAGTACCAGAAGGAAACTATGTATTAGTACTTGGCAGTCAGAGGTTTAAAGGCACATACAAATATAGTTGGGTTGTTGTCAAGAACAGTCATATGAGCATTTACTCATAATGGAATGATCACATACTGATTAGATGCACAAATGTACATGCTATTCATAGTCAGGGTAGCCATCAGATGGGTAAGGGGAAAAATGAGTGGCGCTCTGGGGGATTAATATGATGAACTGTGAAACAGTAGGGTGTTCTAAGTTGATACTACCCCAAAAAACTAATTCCAGATTCACATTTTAACTTATACTAAATATCATAGTAAAAGGGTCTATAGTATTTTACATTACACAATCACATTGCATAGGTGCCTATATTAAGTATTGTTGTGGCTTTTTACATTGAACATTTTGATTATTATTGGTTATATGTAAAACTGTAATAATTGTTTAAAAGTAAATGATAATGCAAAACAAATATATGTAACAAACAAAACAACGGTAGTCTTATTCCTGCAGAATTCAAGTAGATATTCCTGAGGTTGAATGTGCAAATTTTCTCCTTAATGTTTGGTATTTTGATGAAGAACAGCCCTGGAATTAAGAATTTATGATGGTGTATTAAATATATTATTTGTATTAAATATATGTAGCTGGTTATAGTTTTGGGGCAATAGACATTACAGTGTAGCGTTTTAGGTTGGCTTCAAGAAAAAGGTATTTGGAGCGCAGCAGGATAGACAGTGTAGCGAACAGCTAGGTAGTGGGTAGTAGGGATTCTGTTGAACAGGAACAAAGGTTCCCAGGTTCAGCATAGGAATGTTGGGATCTAGAGTTTGGATTACAGCTCATGATTCAGAATAAAGGGCCTGCTTTATTGGGCATGCAATATCATTCATGTATATAGTGCCCATGGTTCAGGTCATTGTGGATTGGGCAGAAGAAATTAAACTTAGAAAAGGGGAGGGTCATGAGAGGTGGATAAAAGGTAGAGTTTCACGGTGTTCAGACCTCTTTGGAAAAATCTGCCGCAAGCATTTGTTTCCCTCCTTCTTCTGTATTTCAGGTTAGGATTAGTGCTGGTAAATTTCTATGTTTTATTACAGTCTTAAAAAAATGCCATAATGTTCGATACACTGTGGCTTGTATCTCCATGCCTATGTGTCTCTTTATTTTAATATATGATTTACTTTTCACCAGTCATGCCTGAGACATGTTAACAATTAACATTTGAATACAGGTGGTTCCTCACAAGGAACACTTGGGTGGCGTGCTGGCATCATTTGTGTCAGTGTCTATTATTTATAAAATGAGGACACATATCTTGATATTCAACTCTGACCTAGATGCACAGAACTTTTATGAAGCCCATGGGTAAAAAAAAATTGTAGCGTTCATAAATCTCTCTTGTAAGTAGCCTGTATATATGCACTAAGCACTAATTGATCCATGCACCAGGCAAAAATAGTCAGTACCTTAAGTCTTTACCTTAAAAAACTGGTCCCCAACACCTTATTATTTACACCATAATGGGATGATACGGATGAGGCAACCATTACCCACCAACAGGGCAGGAGTGGGAATGAAAAGCAACCCTGGCACTTTAGGGCCAGTGGCTGTTAAATCACATACATGCGGCCACTGGTTGGATACGTATTTGCCCAGTCTGCCATATGACCAGTCTAGGCCTGTCAACCACCTCCTTTTACATTAGATCATCATGTCAAACCATCAGGCAGAAACTATTTCCATCTGTATATTATTTCCTCTTTTTTCTTCCTGGAGTGTGGAGTACAGTTACATTCTCAATGGTCCGATGGCTATTTCGGGAAACAGTTATGTGCCAAAAGATAAAGGAATTGAAGAAAACAGACATGTCTGTGCTCTAAGGTTTAAATGAGGTCCTCACAACAAATGCAATAACGATACCTG
This sequence comes from Spea bombifrons, assembly GCF_027358695.1. Classification (NCBI taxonomy): domain Eukaryota; kingdom Metazoa; phylum Chordata; class Amphibia; order Anura; family Pelobatidae; genus Spea; species Spea bombifrons. The sequence continues at coordinate 70,806,872 of NC_071088.1, read as the reverse complement.
GGAACGCTCAGGGTTTCACCCAGAGACTCCGAATGGAGCCCCGCTTCTCCTGGTCACTGCAGGGAAACTCCGGGTAGCAGGACTGTCCACCAACGTCAGTGGGATCTCCTACCCGCATCCCGCTAGGGAGCTTTGGTAGCCGGGTATGGGAATGTATTTAAATATTTGCTTTGCACTGCAGTATAAAGGGTGCTTACTGAGATGGAATACCTGATAATATTTCTTATCCACACATGACCTTTAGGAGAAATTCATATGAAAATGATCTATATCTTGGGCTCCTCTCATGTACATTAACACTGTGCATTTTGCAAACTGAGAACTGCTATTACAATGGTTGATTTATTCAATACCATACTGCTAGGGCAGCCAGACCAGCTTTTTAAAATCAGCTAAGAGTTCTAATGGCCTTTTTTCAACTCTTGCAAGTGAGAATATGACAGTATGTACAATTCACATATCTATGTGATCAAGTATATATATATAGATATATATATATATATACAGTGCACACACTTGCCTAGTCATATAGAGGAAAGATACAATGATTAACTAGTTAAAAACAATACCACAACAATCTTATCTTTCGATATATTATACCCATACACACTGAAATCTACTTACTGAAAAATGTCCACATGGTCCAAGCATTTCTGTAATTTACAATGTTACAAAGGAAATATAAAGCTTGCTTTCATTAATTTATGGCATATTAGACATATCTATATCAGAGACAATATCAATCAGGGAAGAAAGAAGAAAATATGTTGTAGTCAAAAACATGTACACATGCTGTTCTACCATGATGCATCTGGAACCCATATGAAGGAAGTAATATTGTGGAATGCCTGAACTGCATTAGCAGATAGAAGGAAGCGGAAGAGAATATAAATTAAGCAACAGGAGGAATGGAGATTAACGCCAGCAATTTCATTCTAAAGACTATATCACCCATGGACTCTATAATGGCATTATTTTTTCCAGAGCTATATCATTCCCTGTGAATCATGGCTCTCTTAGCATGGGTCCTCCTAATAAAAAGTTATAACAAATGTTCTAATATCCTGGTGTCTGTAGTAGGTTAATTAATGCAGAATAGAAAAAGAACTGGTGCCACAGTAAGCATCAAGAAATGGGCACACTACAAGCAAAATTAGAACAATTCTGGGGCTAATGTTTGAACCAAGATATGGAAAAATTATACCTGGCTTTGCATGGAGCTATTTTCATATATATACTTTGGGCCCATTTTGTAGCTAATGGGTCCAGCAGCAGCAACCAGCAGGAAATGTGTGATGATGTCAGCACAAGGCTGTTGCATACTTTATGGTGACTTCATCTCAGATCACCACAACCCTGCCATGGCATCACTCAGTGGCTCTACAGCAGTTCATGTATTGTACCGACATGTAGTAGACTTTTAACATGGGGCTTTATTTATTAAAAAAAAAACAATGAAAATCAGCAGTAAATTAGATAATGGACGGATTTAGGGGCTATATTTTAAATAATTTAGAAAACGAGAATCATATATAACAAAATCGGACAAACAAATAGAGATGAACATTCAAGAAAGGTGCCAATCTTTCCATGGGTAGACATCCCAGCAAATTCACCCCAAGGTCAGATTGTGCAATGCACAGAGATATTGCAAAAAAATCCCAAGAGTTGCATCTCAGACTTTACAGGCCTCAGTGCAATTAGAAAAAGACTGAACACGTATGGTTCTCTTCTCTTTACAAAGAACATTACAGCAGGGCTTAGGTTTGCAAACTTGCATATGAGCAAACCACAAAACTTCAAGAATAATGTCCTTTGGACAGATGAGACGAAAGTGGAGATGTTGGCCCATAATGCACTGCAATACGTTTGGTGAAAACCAAACACAACATATCAACTGTCAAGCGCGGTGGTGGAGGGGTGATGATTTGGGCTTGTCTTGCAGCCACATGACCTAACAACTTTGCAGTCATTGAGTTTACCATGAATTTATTTGTATTCCAAAGTATTCTAGAGTGAAATGTGAGGCTATCTGTCCGACAGCTAAAGCTTGGCTGAAACTGATGCCAAGCACACCAGCAAATCTACAAGAGAATGACTGATCAAAAAGAATCAATGGCCCAATCACACTCAAGACCTCAACCAGATTGAATTGCTGTGGACCTTAACCCCTTACGGACCATGATGTTTTTTTTTACCTTTTGTACCCTTTGGGACTGAGGCAGTTTTAACACTTTAGCGCTGCTCGTGTTAGATGTAATTTTCTCCTCACTCATTTAGGGTACCCACACAAGTTATATATTGCTTTTTTTCAGGACAAGAAGGGCTTTCTTCAGATACCATTTGTTTTGATCATATTATCTAATTTCCCATAAAAAAAATAAAATATGGTGAAAAAACAGGCTTTTACCGGAAAAATCTTTTACTCATCAAAAAAAAGTAATGAAAAAACCCGCTAAATAGATTTTACTATTTGTCCTGAGTTTAGAAATACCCAAATGTTTTTATGTATTCTTGCTTTTGTTTTTCTGCAAGTTATTGGGTGATAACTACAAGTAGCGTTTTGCTATTTCAAAACCATTTTTTCCAAATCTGGTAATTCTTACCCCCATGGGCTATTTCGGGTATCTTTGAAGCCGGCAAATGCAATTTACCCCATCAAACCATATATTTTTGAAAACCAAACACCCCAAGGTATTTCAAATGGTAGTATTTTAACCATTTCTATGCATGAGATTCTACCACCAGCCTTTGCCAAAGTTTGTGGTAGTAATTTTGTATTTTTTTCACACAAATTGTACTTCGGGTATAAATTTATAGCTCCAGGTATACATCACTAGGGCTGCAACTAACGATTATTTTCATAATCGATTAGTTTGCTGATTATTTTTTTCGACTAATCGATTAATCGGATAAAAAAATGTAAATTTTTCATTTATTTAAAATAATTTAATAAAGTAACGTAGGATGTAAAAAACAAACAGCAGAATAAAAAAACTTTGATAAAAATGCATTTCTTGTTTTTATTTCCCAACCTGCCCCCCCCAGTTATGCACATTTGAGCCCAGGCTTGCCACGCTGCCTCCCAGACATGCCACGCTGCCCTCCCCACATATGCCTTATACCCCCTGATATGTCACTCCGTCCTCCCCAGGTATGCTGTATACCCCCCTGATATGCCATAGTGCACTCATAGGTTTGCAGACTTGTTCACAGACACAATACTTTTATAAATAAATACAGGATTAATCTTCACTGCCCCCAGGATTTAGATTCCCCTCAGTTTGCCCCCCCTTTACCTCTAACTGCACCTTAACTTAACCTTATTAAATTAATTCAATTAACCCTCAGTCCTCAGCATTAACTGAACCCTGAAGAGAAGACCCCATTAACCATAACTGCCCCTAAATTAATCCTGAACACCCCATCAACCACAACTGCCCCTAAATTAACCCCAAAGACCCCCACCAACCACAACTTCCCCTAAATTAACCCACAACACCCCACCAACCACAACTGCCCCTAAATTAACCCTAAACACCCCATTAACTATAACCACCCCAAAATTAACCCTAAACACCCCATCGACCACAACTGCCCCTTAATTAACCCTGAAGACACCATCAACCACAATTAACCCTAAACACCCCACTAACTATAACTGCCCCTAAATTAACCCTAAACACCCCACTAACTATAACTGCTCCTAAATTAACCCTAAACACCCCACTAACTATAACTGCCCCTAAATTAACCCTAAACACCCCACTAACTATAACTGCCCCTAAATTAACCCTAATCACCCCACTAACTATAACTGCCCCTAAATTAACCCTAAACACCCCACTAACTATAACTGCCCCTAAATTAACCCTAAACACTCCATTAACTATAACTGCCCCTAACTTTCAGCAGCTCAAATATTCATTTTATACTCACCAGTTAGATGAGTTCTTGAGCCATGTCGACGGTATAGGAGATGGGCGGGGCCAATCAAACAACACCCCAATGTGCGTTCAGCAACATCTCCCGAGTACAGTGATACATGCATGAGTTTGGTGTTTGAGGGTTAAAAGGCCACATTTGGGAAGTGTGCTTTTTTCCCCCATTTTGGTCAGTTTGTGTCTATGCCCTATCTTTGAGCCCGGCCACTCCAATTTACTCAAACCATTCTTTTTTTTCTTAAATTAGACACCCCTTGGGTATTTGGCTTTTTTGATTTTTGGGAAGATACAACGCTAATTTTAGCACTTGCTCAAAATAATAAAGTTTTTAAATTTTTTTATTAATTTTATACTTTTTGGACTTTTTTTGTCATTTTGCTGGAACTAGATGGTTCCTCTGATGCATAATTATGTTTAATTGTTACCACTTTTTTAAAGATTGTTTTCCCCCATTATTTTTTAAATATTTTACTAATCACATTGTGATTAGAAAGCTGGGCTCCATTGACTTGCATGATTGAATGCAGTACCTGTATTCAACCTGCAAGTGGAGCTAGAGTTCTCTTGAGGGTCTGGAGAACCTCTGGCGAACTTTTCCAAGTTTTTTTTTTTTTACAGGACACGGTTGTGACCGCTCTCTGGAACGGTCACAGTGCATCCTGGGGTGAGTGTTCGGTGTCACTGAATGCCTTGTGACCATTGAAGTTTAAACTCTTTTAAAACGGGCGTCTTAGAATTCTAAGAGGGTGCACTTTCTTTTTCACATGACTGTACACAGCCATATTACCTCTTATTGCTGGAGAACCTTGTCAGTGTTGATAGAGTTAACCTTATTTCACACTTCGATACTTTATATATCTTTATTACTTTCATCCTTTATGTATGCATCACAATGCCTTTTCCTTCCTATGTGTAAATGAGGACCTTTCTTACATCAAAAAGTTTTTCCGTCCTAGTTGTAAGTCCTATCCATAAGCGTAGCCCTTAGGTGACCTAAAATCCATTAATATCTATATCAGCCCTTTACTTACCTCCAAATGCCTGGAGACATATACACATAAAGAAGAATACACACAAAAAAGAAGCAGACATTAGAACCCCCACGTGGAAAGACGGAAGATGGAGCCCTATACATAAAAGACGAGCGAATCATCAGAATGACACACTCCTGAGGAAGCCACGGTGGCGAAACGCGTTGAGGAACTGAGGAACTTTTTTATCAGTATTTATTTAACTACATTTTATCTATTTTTTAATAATTTTGGGACTTTGATACATATTTTGAAATATTTATTTGTTCGGAATATTTATTTATAATCATGTACATAGATTGTCCCTTATAAACATACTAAATTATTTATATACCGTGCTTGGTCCCACAATAAATTGTGTCACGGATTAACTCTTTGAGGAGAGGGTTTCAGTGGTTTAATAAGACCTTCCACCAAAACCCCCACTGCACCTGCACGTAACACTTACCCATAAATGCTACATCCCATCTGGACACACTGGAAAACATCAGAGGATTTACATACTTAATTGTAAGTGCATCTCACCTCCTCTTTTTCCTTTTTGTGAAGTAACCATCCCATGGTGTTCATTTTCTGTGTTTGTGCTTTTTTAAATGCAAGCTACATACAGACCCCAAGAATTCTGTTGAAGGTTCAGAACATCACAGACACATTGTGAGTGTAATGGGAGCTTTTTTGATCAGATACAAGGTGTTACATTGACTTCTACACTATCAAGTTTTTCTTTGTGTTTTATTTTATATATATTTTTTGACCGGTTTATAAAATTTCAACACCTGGAAAGTGTTGTACAGGGTTGCAGCTGTATATCTGGCAAGAAGGGAAGTACCTTATTTTCTATACCTTTCACGACCAAACAAGCACTGGTTTTCACATTTACCTTTACACATTACATGAAAAAGCTGACAGATCACTGAAGTATGTCAAAATTAATGTTCTGACTAAAAAAAAAAAAACAGGTGCATTATACTGGAAATACACTAATCATTGTTTCCCACAGACACTGCTTAAAAATACATACTTCCAACATGCTACTCCCTTCTCTGAAGCTGGTAAATAGCTAATCGACACCAGATTCACAGCTCACTGAAGGTAAAATTATATTGTCTTAGAAATAATAATTATATTCATAAATCATCATTTAGTATGAAAAAATGTAATTTTTTTTTCAATTTTCACAGTTTTGCTTATAAAAACTACTACCATATTTAAATTTATATAATTTGAAAGCACAGGGAATCCAGTTTGAGGCATATTGTCATGTCCTATGGAGCTGACTCCCCACCAGCACCTTTCAAAGTTGGTTACATAAAAGACAGACTTTTTCACATGTGGAAAAAACAAAAAAATCTTGATTTGTATTCAGAAATACCCTGCTGGTACAGCAATACCCCACATGCATGGGTAAGTTATGTTTCTCAGATATTGTGGGGTCAAAATTGGATCATGCACATTTCTTTTTTCAAATTTGACACTTTACTGGACCCATGTCTCATTTGAGACACAGTAGAGGTTCCACACATGTTACGAAAACACGGTCAGTTAATGACCAATGACGCGCCTGGCACGTGAGAGTATTAAATAAGCTTAGATAGTGAGGCATTCAGCGACAAACACCCACCCACAGTGATTGTTCCGGAGAGTGGTCACAAGCACCACTGCAATAGATTTTGCCTCTTGCAAGATAGCAGTGCTCTTTAAATATTATAATAATAATGAATCTCTCCAGACCCTCCGGAGAACACTGGGCTCTCCCTGCATATCAAATAAGGGCTGAAAGAATTTAACCATGCAAGTCAATGGATTAGTAAAAAAAAAAATGGAAAAAATAAAAATGATCACAAATAAATATACCGTATATGCTCGATTATAAGACAAGGTTTTTTCCAGAGCAAATGCTCTGAAAAGTACCCCTCGTCTTATAATCGGGGTCGTCTTATAATCAGACCTCAACTAGGTCTGACTATGCGACTAAGATCCAGATCCCCCGCAGCGATGCAGCCCCCCCCCCCACTTACCGGTACTTCTGAGTCCCTGGTGCTTAGTCCAGGCAGCGTGTAGAGCTCTGCGCGATTCTCGTACACAACTTCCGCTGCAGCCGGGATGAGGTGCGGCTAGCAGCGGGGGTTGTCTGCGTCCATCGCGCAGACCTTTGATTCTGCCCGGACTAAGCAACGCCCCACACACTTACCGGTACTTCTGAGTCCCCGGTGCTTAGTCCGGGCAGCGTGTAGAGCTCTACTCGATTCGCGTACACAACTTCCGCTGCAGCCGGGAGGAGTCTGCGTCCATCGCACAGACCTTCTCCGGTTGTCAAGAGTTCCCCGGCCGCCCTGGTGAGGGGAACTCTGATCTCTGACAGCTGGGGAAGGTCTGCGCGATGGACGCAGACAACCCCCGGTCCTAAGCGCACCTCCTCCCGACTGCAGCGGACGTTGTCTACGCGAATCGCGTAGAGCTCTACACGCTACCCGGACTACGCACTGGGGACTCAGAAGCTCCGGTAAGTTTGGAGGAGGGAGGGGGAGGGAGTGGTAAATGGGGGCATAAAGCATTTCTGGAGGCAGAGTGCTCTGTGAAATGCCTTTTAACCCCCTTAATGCCACTCTGCCTCCAGAAATGCCTTTTAACCCTCTATACGCCACTCTGCCTCCTGAAATGCCTTATACCTCCCTATATGCCACTCTGCCCCATAATATGCCTTTTAACCCCCTAAATGCCTAAGGCAATTATGGAGGCAGAGTGGCACATAGGGGGTCAAAAGGCATATCATGGGGCACAGTGGCATTTAGAGGGTTAAAAGGCATCTCATGGGGCACAGTGGCATATAGGGGTTATAATGCATTTCTGGGGCAGAGTGGCAAGCCAGGGGGCAGATGTGCATAACATAACATAACATATAGTTTTTATTAAAAAAAAAAATGTTCACATAGTTTCCATGAAATAACATTTACTGGTAAAACTTTTTTCCTATAGGGTCGTCTTATATTCAGGCTTTTTCTTTTTTTCATAAATTACCGTATTTGCTCGATTACAAGACGAGGTTTTTATCGAGCAAATACGGTAATATTCAGATTTTGGAGGTCGTCTTATAATCGAGCAAATACGGTATATATATATATATATATATATATATATATATATATATATATATATATATATAAAAGAAGGTTTATTTTATGAGCACGTGCTAAAATCAGCACTGTAATTTCCCAATAATCCTGGCATGGAAAGATTTTAAATACTAGCATTTGAAATACCCACGGGGTGATTAGTTTTTAAAAAAAGTGTATGGTTCAAAGATGTCCCAAATAGGCCACGAGGGCAGGATGACCAAATTGAAAGTTCTAAATTGAGAAATGCACACCTCCCAAATGTGGCCTTTCAGCCCCCAAACAACCTGTCAAAGCCATGCATTGCTAGTATCATGGTACCCAGGGGATTTAGCTGAACACATATTGGGGTATTGTTTGACAGTGACATATACCAAGAGCTATAAATTCATACCTGAAGTACAATGTGAGTTAAATAAAAAACACACAGAAAAAGAATACTACAAACCTTGAGAAAGGATGGGGGTAGAATTAGCGCACAGGAAATGTTAAAATACCACTATTTGGAATACAATGGGGTGTCAAGTTTTCAAAATATATGGTTTGATTGGGGTAAATTGAATCGGCTGCCATCAAAGATGTTCCAAATAGGACATGAGGGCAGAAGTCCAAAAAACTGAATAGTGCATGCCCCAAATGTGGACTTTTAGCCCCCAAATAACCCCACATGCATGGGTGATATCCCCGTACTCAGGAGATGTGGCTGAACACATATTGGGGGTGACATATGTCAGGAGCTGTACATTTATACATAAAATACAATTTGTGTGGAAACAAAATATCCTTCTGGAGATGGGGTCTCCAGAACTATACGCCCTATTCTCCCTATTTCTGCTACTAATGCCTCTCCCTATGCAACCCAGCATCCTGTTTGCTTTTTTAGATACCTTATGGCATTGTCTGCTTACCTTTAAGTCACCAGAAATAATTACTCTCTCTTTCTTCCGTTGTCACTGACAGAACAATGCCAACAATGCTGTATTGTGCCTTGGGATTTTTATACCCCAAGTGCATTATGTTACAGTTAGCAGTATGAAACTGCAGCTGCCACACTCTCGACCATTCTTCTAATTTACTTAAGTAATTTGCCATTTTAGTTGTTCCACCTTGAAGGTCTACCCTGCAAAAATAGATACGATACCATTATGCCCTTCTGTAATATCAATAATAAAAATATTATAAAGCACAGGTCCCAATACTGATCCCTGAGGTACACTACTAGTTCCTTCCTCAGAATATATAACATTAAATACAACCTTCCCTCCACTCAACCATTGCCTTTTCCATTCAACTATTCTGGCATCCAAAGACTGCAATTTATTTATAGGTTTTCTATGAAGGACAGTGTCGAATGCCTTACTAAAAATCAAGATAGGCGATATCAACAGCTCCTCCCTGGTCTATCTTGGTTACCCAGTCAACAAAAATAAATGAAGTTAGTTTGACAGGATCTTCCTGTAGTAAACCCGTGCAGTTGCTGATCATGCAAACCATTTACTTCTATATATTTAACAATCCTAGCCTTTAGCATTGTTCCTATTAATTTGCCTGCTACCTTTCCTTCCTTCCCTACTACCTTGTTTGTGGAATGGTACTACAGTTGCCAACATCCAGTCTTCTGGAACTACTCCTGTCATTAGTGACTGGTTAAATAGATCTTCTAGCTGTTTTGCCAGGACATGTCACATGTATCCCATTAGTTGAATTTAAATATTGATTTTGATTTTAAGTTTTCACTCAGATGAGCTTCAGATGAGCTTGACTATAGTCGCTCAAACAAGCTCAACTATTTACTGATAAATTAATTGAAAATAAAACCAAGGTAAGAAATAGCAAGTTGTAATACAAAGAAAAAACACAAATCTTATTTAGCTAGGAGACAAGCAAGATAATACAGGTAAAAGGAGGTACATCAAGCTTGAGCAACAATAAAGACTGGAAGTGGTTGGTGGTTTAATTTTCCCTTAGCACCTGAAATGTCAAGTAATAACAGCATAGCTTTAAGGGGGGTACCTTTCCCTACAGTCTCTCTATATGCATCCTAGTAATAATAGGTGGCGCACGTCCCTTAAAGAATCTTTCTGTAGAGACGCACGTAGCAACAACGTATAGATGCAGCCTCCTTGTAGCAGAATTGTAATGCCAGGTAAGTTTGCTTGCCGGGTTCAGGAAACTGGACCTGGCACCTCACACAAGCATTCTGTGTATCTCTCTTCATTAGGTGGATATGAAGAAGGTTCCTTCCCAAGATTAGAAATGTTATTTCAATTTACTGTATATATAATTTTTAAAAAAAATACTTGCCAATGCTTAAACCAGTTATTAATATTTTTTTTCTTTTTATCTTGGATTGATCTAGAGACTTTTAAAACGATGGAAATGCTATCCTTCTGGTAAAGTGATGAGTAGGAGACTTGAGGAACTTCAAAGCTCTAGAAGTGGAATGTATTGAAAACAATTATTCTCATTAACCAATGCCTTTGAATGCTGTTAAAGGATGAGAAACAACCATGGTTTTAATTAAAGAAGCTGAAACAGGCCTTGAATGAGGTTCTAAAAATGCATTATGTGAAAAACAAAATACCAAAATAGACATCAGAAGTGAAACCCCACTGAGTCTTAAACTATTTTGGAAAAAACAGTTGATCTTAATATTTTGCATATCGTAAAACACACAGTTAAAATTTCATGAACATAATAATTATCAATAACTGATAATAATAATAAGCATTATTTTAAGGTATGTATGTACATTACAATAAAGAATTATTAAGTTAAGGATGTGGTTTATTAAAATAAACTGTAAAGGCTTGGCTGAAGTCAGTTCAACTAGCTTAGTTATTTACTAGTGAGTGTGTTAAAAACCATGGAACAGCAGCAGCAAATAGAATTGCCAACATAGCACTGCAAGAGGTGCACATTGTGATACAAATATTTATTTAAGAAAAGCATACTTTATAGTTTTATACATTTTAGAGGAATGTGTGTTGGCCTCCTCCCAACCTTGCACATCCTCCACTGCTATTGGCAAACCACTCAGTCTGCATTGCCTGGGGGGTCACCATCTTCAACCTCTATTGCTTAATGCCTAGGGGATCAGGGTGAGACATAACTTTTATCATGCATGTAGACAAGAATTACCATCATTCATTTATTTCTGGAGCTTTCTGGTGCTGTTGTAAAACTTGGTTACAGCCATTTCCCCTAGTACTTTCCCCTTACTTTTTATGAACACTTTGCATAAAACATGGTGGTAATATCCAGGCATTCAATATCAATACAAATACTGCTAGCGTATCAGGTCATCTTACATTCCTACGCATTTCATGCAGCTCATCAGTTTGATATTTCACCTTTGGCAGCTACATTTATTGTTTGCATGGGAAACTTACAGCTGATACGTATTAAACACTTACGCGTGCTTGTGTGTGTATATATACATGTATACATATATATATATATATGTGTGTGTATGTATGTAGACAAAGGCATTTTAGGTTAAGTGCCAACAATTATCCTAAAGCTATGACATCATGGGGAAATGTTAACACAATATATATGCAGCTATTTAACTATTTGTGATTGTGAATGTAGTTTCAGTTCACAATTCTTCTTCAATGGACCAGTATACAGATACATACTCATTTTTACTCAGTAATGGGTAACTAACAGCCCTTTACAATAGCTGCCACTTGGTTGGTGTATTATTTTAATTATGCATGCTGCCTGGTTTCCTTTGTCCTATCTGGAAAACTTGTCATTTTTTAACTGTGAATCCACACTTCTGTTGTTGTACGATAATTACTTGAATTGTTGTTGAGCAAGGTTTGAGGTTTTGGTCTAGGCTAAATTAACTCCATTTATAGTGCCTGTTTATACTGATTTCCCTCTGTGTCAAAAGATAAGCACGTAACCTTCCTGTGAGGTATATTCTAAGCAGAAGTAATATTCTCCATACAGTTTGCTATTTCCTATCCTGGTTCATCATATAAAATGTAAAATTAAATAACAATTGAGGATATATAAATAATCTTTAGTTATGTAAAACACATTTCCAGTATCATTTAAAAGTCCTATCCAACTTTAAAATATTAAGAATATAGTAACTATTACTGTTTAATCCCTTCACAGAAATAATAATTTCACCAAGAACTATTTTGCCGTGACCTCTGCATGGTTTACTGGTGAAGCAATGAGATGACGGGACACAAAAAAACCACGGAGAATCACTATAAAGGCCACAGGGCTCTTTACTATGCACTGCGACATGTCTTATTAGTAAACACAAACATCATAAAGCTCATAATATAACATTCACATCCGCTGATGGTGTCAAAAGCGAAAACAGGCCAACTGCTGGTGAGACATAGCGTCTGCAATACTATAAGAAAACTTCTGGGACATGAACCACACAAATGCATAAATTTAGGCCCAAGCATGGTAAGAGGGAAGGAAGCAGTCATATTGTTTATCGCCTGCACCACACTCATGTTAATGCAAGGACGATCCCTCCATATCTTCGACGAGTCAATTTTAATCCCTAGACCCTCTGTTTTTTCAGGGACTAAAGGGCCACATTGTGGAACCAAACATGCTCGAGAATCCATCGGACCTACAAACAAAAATAATTTCAATCCCAGTGGAACCCTAACAGGTGGAAGCAGTCGGGATGCACAAGCAGCAACCTAAAAGCTGATTCAATGTTAGTCTTGGCTATTAAGGCCCTTCCCTCACTGCCTAACCCAATGGATCACTTGATCAAACACAACATAAGAAAATCTGCATAATTTGATGGATATGCCATCATTCACTGGTTATCAGTGGACCCCTAATTCCAGGGTGACAAACTCTATAATTGTTATAAACATTGGCTGCGATCATTTAAAAAAATCCTACAATCACAAACACAGTGGACTCATGTAGATGTCAAAGGAGGCACATTGGACAGTGTTGCACTGAGCCTGATCAACAATTCCTAGAGTGAGATCTGATAGTGGTGAAGCTGTGAAAGTGGTCAGTGCAGGGAGGCTAATTTAGTTTCTAGTTATGTTATGTCCAAGTGTTATCTGGGAAAAAAAGGGTCTATGAAATAATGTTTGCGCGAGAGAGAGAGCACCATCCCAGGGTAGTTTCCTCCAATACAGAATGTTGACCCATTTAACATGCCTTGCGAAGAACAAATGAATGGCACCAGTACAGGGCCGGACTGGGAATGAAAAGCAGCCCTGGAAACATTTAGATGCCAGCCCCGCATATTTTATTGCATGGTCGAGCTCTTGTACCCACACACACCCCTTATACATAACCGAGTCACACTATTTGCTATCCAAAATACTAGAAAATTATTATTAAAATCCCAGAAAACAAATGTGTTAAATGGACCAAATAAACAGATTAGATATGATGGAATCAAAACATTGGCTACTGCAAAAACTTTTAGAAGAAAAAGTTCAATTTTATTCAGTGCAACAAAACAGTGATAGCATTATTCTTCACAATATTATTCAAAAGGAAATAAGAAACTTCAACAAACCTTATGGCCATTAATACCACACAATCATCCTAGCACTACATCACCAAATGAATACCTCATCCCAGATTTTAAAAAAGCATATAGTTGCATATGACTAAATTGAATACAACTTGGGCTGCCAGTGTGTAAAAGGTTCTCCGGTGATACCAAAGGGCAATAGTCCCCTGTATAATGAAATCAGGAATTGAGTTTCACAAACTCCGAAGAACCAACATCCAAGTTTCTGAGACTAATTCTTTTTAACTAGATATGTAGATTGAAATAATCTAATCTGGATAAATAAAAATTAAATAGTTCAATTTATTCCTACAGTATGTAAAGTCCTAGGAATCTTCAGCTTCAGAAGAAATAGCTGCAGGTGCTGTGCCAGAATTTTTGCAAAATGTTGACTAATATGGACTAAAAGCTCCCACAATTTTTGGGGTCCTTCTTCGTTTGGAAATGACCACCATATTAACCGTACAAGCAGTGATCCTCCAGTACAGAGCTGAACTTGATAAAATAGGCAGAAAGTGTGCTTTAAAACTTATACAGAATGATAAGGATAGTGTATCTGGCCCAGGGCACTTCACAGTTTGCAATGTTTGCAGTAATCTGGTCTTCCAAAAGTTGCGACTGGCTCCATCTGTTTCTCAACATTTGAATGAGCAGATGGTAACATTTTTTGTTGTCTTTATGAGAGTTAACTTTAAGAGAAAGAATGAAATGACAGATCTGCTAAGGTTAATTTGCTTATCTTGCTAGAGAGGAGCTTAATGTTTCTGCATCATGACAACGGCCCCAAACATACAGCCAAAGTCATTATTTAAAGCAGAGCAAGTGGAAGTGATGGTATGGCCCCCACAGAGCCCTTACCTCAACATCGTTGATGTTTATTTTAATCTGTAAACACAATTGCAAAGGTTTATTTTCTGGATTTGGAAAATGTGACAGATAACCATTAACTTTTTATTTAAAGGTGCACACACAAAGTTATATATTTATAAACTGTTCAGTATGGTATTTTGTGTGTGTATATATGTATATATATATATATATACTGTTAATATAATTAAAGTTGTAAATATCGTCACATGTATTACAAAATTGTGTAACCCCAATTTACATAATGTGTTTTTTGTTTTACACATTTTGTGTCATATAAAGATTTTACATCTTAAAATTAGAATTTAGACCTAAGAACTTTTCATTCCATCATCTTTTCCTGTAACCCAATGTGATGCAAGTGTGACAACCGTGCGTATATATCAAATTCATTCATACTCGCATGCATACATCTCTGCCCTTAAAAAGCAAGTGTTGTCTACAATTCCCCAAACTAAATACTAAACTGTAGTTCATAAAAAACAAGATTATAATCTGACATTTCCTCTCACGTCTGAATCTCAGAAAAATAACCTAAAATTTGAGACTCTTGTTTTGAAGAGCACATTTTTAAAATTCATGCAAAATAAGGTATTTCTTGTTTAAAGCAAACAATTTCAGAGTCCTACTTTAAATAATGAAAATAAATAAAGTGAAATAGGTTGGCTTTAATAACAGAAGAGGGACCCTTTTCAATGCTAAACACAGGAATTCATTCTATAGGGGCCTAAGATTAACACTATACTTTAATAGGAACATGTTCTGAAAGCACGAAAAGGACTGAAGGAAAATATTGGGAATTTAAAAGCAGAAGAAAAGGTAACAAATAATATTTTTTCGTAGTCTTTTTCTATTTGTTTAAAAGGGGCATAAGGAACCTTTTCTGAAGGATGTCAGCTTGGAAATGCCAGCATAACACAGTAACCCTTTGTCCTTTTATAAATGGAGACAGTGTATGTCAACGATTTTTAGTCCCCGGATTGCGCAGTAATAGTTTTAATTAAGTTTGCTGTAAAAACACAAGTGCATTAGCCAGTATCAGAGAACTGTAGGGCCGTTAATCCTTATATATATATTTCAGATTGTAATACACTTGATAGAATCAACATGTACAGATGTAGGTTAAACAGAGACTTCAATGGTAGAGTGTCGCCTCTGTAAGCACTATTAATACTTTGGAAATGCAAACAATTGGTTAGTGAAAACAAAGTTATTTTATTCATATTATAACTGCACTGGTGGCCCATAAGAAAATGGTTTATCTTGTACTTATTCATAATATTGAGATTTAATTTTATAGGCAGAAGAAAAAAATATGTAATTATTTGTTGTGTCTGTGCTTATCTAGATTAACTTTTCTAGCTCTGTACACTTAACAGTCTAATGCAATACTGAATCTGTGTACACATCTGAGTTAACAGTCCACAAAACTAATGATTTAACTATATCCGAATTAAGGGAGATAAAGGTAGGGGAATAACTGATTTAAGGATTTTTGTTTCGTCGCCTTTGTGCTTTTTTCTGAGGATAGGATGTTTGTTGTGACATTGGGGTGTATGAATGGTATGCATTTCCTGCATTTGTATTGGCTACATAGCGTTGATGTAGGGTATGTGTATAGGATATATCCACTGGCAAATGATACTTAGCTTTAATGGGCTTAATATCTTTTTTTTTTTTAAATTAAATTGTAAAAGACAATAAACATCACAGCAGGTACAGTGTGAGGGTTTTATACTTCAGTCCCATGACCTATATTTAGCGGTCATTTATGTGGCGAATTCAAACGAGGTACTGTGATAGGATGCCACCTTTGCAATAAGTCAGTTCGTCTCTGCTAGATATTCCACGGTCATAAGTGGTACGATTGGAAAGTGGAAGCGTTTAGGAACTGCAGCATCTCAGCCACGAATCAGAAGACCCCGTAAAGTCACAGAGAGCGTGGTAACTGAGTGCTGAGGTGCAAGGTGTGTAATAGTTGCCAATGCTCTGCTGATTCCATAGATGAAGATTTCCAAACTTCCACTAGCATTAATATCAGCACTAAAACTGTGAGGCGGGAACTTCCCGGAATGGATTTCCATGGCCGAGCAGCTGCATTTAAGCCTCACATCACCAAATACAATGCCAAGTGTCGGATCGAGTGGTGTAAAGAATGGTCTCAGGAGCAGCGGAAACTGTTCTTTGGACAAATCACACTTCTCTGGCATTCTGTGGTTTGATGATGCCCAGAGAATGTTGCCTGCCTGACTGCATTGTGACAACTGTAAAGTTTGGTAAGAAAGGATAATGGTGTGGGGCTGCTTTTCAGGGGTTGGGGTAGGCCCCTCACTTCCAGTGAAGTGAAATCGTAATGCTTCAGCATACCAAGATATTTTGGACAATGTTATGCATCTAACTTTGTGGCGACAGTTTGGGAAAGGTCCTTTTCTATTTCAGCATCGCTATGCCACAGCGCACAAAGCACGGTCCATAGAGACACGGATGAGTTTGGTGTGGAAGAACTTGACTGGCTGGCACAGAGCCCTGACCTCAACTCCATCCTTCTGAGAAGAGTGGCAGCTGTTATAGCTGCAAAGGGGGGCTACATATTAATGTCTATGCATTTAGAATGCAATGTCATAAAAGTCCCTGTTGGTGTAATGGTCAGGTGTCCCAATACTTTTGTCCATATAGTGTGTGTGCCCTTTCAATATATCAGCTAATATTGAAAAAACAATCCACATGGACCACTTTTTTAGTGCTCCTATAGATTTTTTTTTTTTTTTGCCTAATGGCGTTCTCTGAGCAGATGAATTGAATGGTAAGTAACAAGGCTGTAGGATCTATTTGACTGAAACTGATGGCCAATATTTTTTCACCAAATAAGCTACAAATTGCTTACTTTGCATCCAACCTCTAAGGCATCCAAAAGAATAAAGAAGTGATTTTGCAGGCATGGAAAAAGTTGGCCGGGAGGCACATGCTACCTCTCCCACTAAAAAGGACACAAGAGCGATAGAACCCCATCTCATTTAAGAAATTTAATGCTGAACTTGAAAGAAAGCAGCATATTTCAGAAGCTATGCAGAACAATCCATGAAGACCTAAAATTAGTGGTGAAGGTTGTGATTAAGGAACTGCATCTTAAATTAAATACTTAGGAGGAAGAGCATGAGGAAGAGCATGAGAAATTGGTAGCTAAGACCGCTAGCAAAAGGAAGAGGCAAGGCGGAATTACATCAACATCAGAGGAACCAATGAGCAGATACCATTGGCGATGTTAATGTATTATCCACAAGTTACTTTAAAACAATAGTCCCTGACTCCACCAAGTTTCTTAGTCTATATATGAGTACCATATATCGTCGGTGTCAGTGACAAGTGAGTTAATAGAGTGCATAGGCCAAAGGAAGCCATAGTGTTGGTTCCTCCCATGCAACTACCTCAAAATGGAAAAGGTCACATGGGCGACAGGCAGAATAAAATAAGTGACTTTTCCTATACCCTTAGAACCTCACCTACAGAGATTTAATATGTTGCCTTTACATAGATGATACATTAGGAAGCTTTCAACATTCCTATGACGGAAACAAGGCACACAGCAGTCCCTTGCCGGGGGTGGCATCAAACATAGAAACATATAATTTGATGGCAGGTAATAATCATTTGACCCATCTAGTCAGCCCATTTTTCCTCATGTGTAGGCTCAAATCTTAATTAGCCCTTTCTCCCCACGGGCATTATACTCTCTAAACAGGGTTAGAACCAAATTCTGATATTTTACCAGTTATTGCCTTTTTATTCATTGAAAATGATCATGTTGGAGGCATTGAGTACACAGGCAAAGGCACTTTGGTGGTTGTGGAATGGATACTAGGGAAACTCAGATGGAAACATACAAGCCCCCATTGTTCTATAAGGCTGTTAGGTACCTGCAAGCGTGGCACGCCTCTTCCACCTCACAACCGCAACAGCAGCAGCTGATGCGGGGAAGAGGGAGACCCCACTCCACTATGCAATCGCCACAACAGCAGCAGCTGTACAGGAGAGGGAGACAACGTTCCACAACGTTCCCTGCAGCAGCCAGATCCCAGGGTGGCAGCAGATGAGTCTGTTCCTGACAACCGGCGCCAAATTTGAATTCTGCGCTATATCCTTCTGGCTCCTATTTAAACCTTTCAGTTCCCAGTGGTCCTTGCCCTCTGATGGTCGCCTATGCTCCATAGTGCCTGTCCGCAGTGTGCATTATCCTCTCTCAGTCCTTGTCGTGTTTGACCTCGGCTTGTTTTTCGTTGACGTTGATTCTCCAGTATCCTGACCTTGGTTCGTTATCCGCTGATCCTGATTCCTGTTATGTTGACTTTGGCTTGTTTGACCACAAGATTGTTCTACCTGACTCCAGTGTCTCCAACTTTGATGTGCGTGACAAAGGCATATATTGCAATCTCCATCAAATTGAAACATCAGCCAATACAGCTGCCTCAAGGCCAGATTAGTGCCTTATGGTTTTTAATGTTACATTTATAACTTTCTAACAGTGTATATTAATGTGATCTCCATGAATTTTAAATGGTTAAACAGACCCCATAGATCTGGTGTTACAGGCATACATGTCATATGACTTTATTGCATGTTTTTAAGAGACATATCTCTCTAAAATGAACCTTCCACACCGTCCATTCCTCTCTTTATATATCTACTAATTTCTCTCTCATCATTTTCAAACTTCTGCTCCCCACACTTTCTATATCCATCTCTCCAGACTTTGGCACACTTAAACCCCTGCACATACCAAGTCATACCAAAAATTAAGCTTACAGTCCAGCATTTTATCACACGGAAACCTGTTTTATCTTTGTTTACTTAGCTTTGAAATGCTAGATTATGATTAGCATGAGGTAACACAAAGCACATTACATTCCCATCACGTTTTGCATAGCCTTGTCAGCCAATTCCTTTATATACAGTAGAGGAACCTCAAATAACTACAGTGTGTTTCATTTCTATATAAAACTCTGAAACGTGCAGGTTATAAATTTAAAAGAAAACAGTGTAGTTATGCAGATACGAGATAGAGAGGTGGAGAACCGTTTTTAAACATTGCAGTTCTCTTTCTTGAATCAAAGGCCTATTGAATGTTACACAAACCCACACATTCGCTTTTAATGAAAACCAAATTTTTTCATTCTTGTGTTTTCATTGCCCAGATTTCAAGGGGGATACAGCTGATTGAAGGAACTTGGCTGTACTTTCATAGATCAAAATGTTTTATGGCATTGTGGCTTTAATATATTAACCCACTCTTATTAAACATCCAGATGGAAATCCACAGAGAAAATAAGTTTATTCATAGGTAGCAAGGTCTATTAATATCAATAATTAGTGTTTACCATTATACATCAGCATTGTTACCTGTTAGTAGTCATCATAAAGCAAACTGCTATAAAAAAAGAGGCTTGTGGCTTACCAAAGATTAATAGTCACAACTTGTGAAAGGGGTTAGACTACCTCTGTATCATGTGTCCGATTTTCCTGTTCACCGTCTGTGAGATATATATTACAGTTTTTGAACTGCTAATAGTGTATGGATCCAACACTTTGTAGGTGAAGTATGTAACTTGTAGAGTACAGATTCTTTGGCCATCGCCACTGTTCCTGCAGTATAAGTGAATCTATCTAGTTAGCCCCTTAGAGGGATTAGCACTACAAAATGCGCTGGCGCTCTATAAAAGATGTAATGTAATCTTATATGTATGTCTTGTTGCCTGTCTTGTTGTCTTGTCCCTTTTATTGCTTTACTTCTGAGTTTTTACACAGAGCGAGCGGCTAAGGCTTTCTATTGTTTACATATGTAATTTAAAAAAGTGTTTCCTAGTAGGATAAAATACATAAACAAACCAATTTCTAAAGAAAAGAGAAAAACAACTTATTAAATCAAATGTTTTGCATTATATTGTTATACCAATTAGAATTACAGATCAACTAGCATTTTGTCAAAGATACAGAATTGTCTATATTTCTTTGTATATTGCAAAATTATTAACAATTAACATTATTAACATGTTTAAAGCATAAAAATGTTGATTGCATACAGCAAGTATTCTGTGCTATTCTTCTTTGCTGTCACAACTATAATAAGCTCTAGTACAGCCAACTGTCTTTAGAAATCACATAATAAAAAAGTCTATTTGTGTGTAATTAATCTGTCATGTGATCTCACATTAAATACACATAGTTCTGGAAGGTCTCAATAATGTTTGATACATACAGGACTGTAAAGATTAAAAAAGCACGGGATGCAGTTTTTTGGGGAAGCAGTAATCACATCTGTGTTATGAAAAATCTCAAATATCTCTGAAGCTATAAACATTATCATAACCATTGTAAAACCCATCTTTCCAAAGAACGGCATCCACCAAAAATCATTGACCCAGCAGTGACAATGAGAGGAGCTGGAGAAGTCCATAGAGCAGCAGAAACTGTGCACAGGGCAGTGCTCAACCACATGTTCCACAAAGGTAGGCTTTATGAAAGAATGAGGACGAGAAAACTGTTAGTGAAACTTACCTTTTGTAAAATCCTGCGAGTGTGGCCGCCAAGACACATGGTCTTGCACTGTAGTGGTGACATCAAGCTGAAATTGAGCTATTTGTTGTCAGGGACTGACAACCTGGTTCTTTTCCCAGAAGCTTCATACATTGGTTTTACAGAGGAGAGCCCCCATCTGAAATCAGTTTCTACTACATCCCCCCTTACTTTTTTACCAATATAACATGCTGATTAAAAATGTGTCTACTCATTCGTATTCCTGGTAGTATCTTTGTGTTTCTCAGAATATGTTAAACATAATTACCAGATATCTTTTATGGAACTGAAAAATGAAGGGAGGTTTACACACACTGTCCTAGCAATGTACCTCCTTAAATGCTGTGTGTTTGCTTCAAGTACCAGCAAAATTCAAATCCTAGTGCAAGTCTCATATTTCAACACCTGTTGCATCATGAAGTGGTTATATTTTCTACAGTTCAATGAGAATTGAAAGAGCATCCCAGAACAGAAAGACTGATCGCAAATTGTGACAGTCTCACCAAATCTGCTCCCTGACACATAAATCGCACTTTCCCTTACACTTGCATACGCAAATTCTCTCTTACACATCTATGCACACTCTGTTACATATACAGTACATGAATACCAACTATCCCACACACATTGAAACACTCACTATCTCAAATAAACCCGTACGCAGAGCCGGCCTTAGGTGTTCCGGCGCCCTGTGCGAACTACTCCTCTGGCGCCCCCCCTCACTACCCCCCCTCTGCCCCATCAAACTACCCCCCCTGTGCCTTCAAACTACCCCCCCTGCCCCTTCAAACTACCCCCCCTCTGCCCCTTCAAACTACCCCCCCCTCTGCCCCTTCAAACTACCCCCCCCCCTCTGCCCCTTCAAACTACCCCCCCCTCTGCCCCTTCAAACTACCCCCCCCCCTCTGCCCCTTCAAACTACCCCCCCCCTCTGCCCCTTCAAACTACCCCCCCCCTCTGCCCCTTCAAACTACCCCCCCCTCTGCCCCTTCAAACTACCCCCCCCCTCTGCCCCTTCAAACTACCCCCCCCCCTCTGCCCCTTCAAACTACCCCCCCCCTCTGCCCCTTCAAACTACCCCCCCCTCTGCCCCTTCAAACTACCCCCCCCTCTGCCCCTTCAAACTACCCCCCCTCTGCCCCTTCAAACTACCCCCCCTCTGCCCCTTCAAACTACCCCCCCTGCCCCTTCAAACTACCCCCCCTCTGCCCCTTCAAACTACCCCCCCTCTGCCCCTTCAAACCGCACAGGGCGCCACACTCCAGGGGGCGCCGCCGCCGGGTCCTCCACCGCCGCCGCTGCTGCCGCCGCCGCCACGGGGTCCTCCGCCGCCGCGGGGTCCTCCGCTGCCACCGCCGCGGGGTCCTCCTCCGCTGCCGCCGCCGCAGGGTCCTCCTCCTCCGCCGCCCCCGCTGCACCTAAATGAAAACGTTGTTTTTTTTGTTGTTGGTTTTTTTAACTTTATTTAACATCCTCCATGTTAAATAAAGTTAAAAAAAACTTTATTTAACATGGAGGTTATTAAATAAAGTAAAAAAAAAACCAACAACAAAAAAAACAACGTTTTCATTTAGGTGCAGAGGGGGCGGCAGCGGAGGAGGACCCCGCGGCGGCGGCAGCGGCAGCGGAGGAGGACCCCGCGGCGGCGGCGGAGGACCCCGCGGCGGCGGCGGGGGAGGACCCGGCGGCGGCGGCGGCGCCCCCTGGAGTGTGGCGCCCTGTGCGGTCGCACAGGTCGCACACCCCAAAGGCCGGCCCTGCCCGTACGTCATATGTAAAATACATTTAAATATTCTTTTAGTGTGAAACTGATTAAGGTACAGGCCTCCATCAGTGCAGGACATAGGCAGTTCCCAAGATCCTGTGATTGCCCCATGCAATTGTGTTAAATGACATCTATTTTACCTCCTGAACTGGAGACATTTTGTGGATGATATAGCTCGAGTCAGAGTATGGAAATATTAGGTTTTAAAAACAAAGGTACGTCTATGCATTTAAAAAATAATAAGTTACTATTAAGTCAAAAATCATAGAAGAGCATACACTAAGATAAATACCTTCCTTTGGATGTATCAAAAGGCCTCATGTTTCAGGAAGTAACATCCTTTGACTCAATGTCTTTTCATAGACCCCAAAAGGATATAGGAGATTTTTGTCTGATCACAAAAGCAAAATGAGCTTAGTTATAAAGCAGCATGTAATATTCTAATTCTCATGCACTGGTACCGTAATTTGTGAAAAGTATGACTAATTAATTTTACATTAATTTCTGAAATGTACAATGTACACCTCTATAAACCTGTTCATGGGTAATGTGAATTAATAATTAGCACTTTCTGATTTTGCTAACTGTGTTCATGATGTGAACTTGTGAAAAAACATGGTTCTGTCAATAATTTAATACAAAGCCATGTATTTGTCCAGGAATTATCAAAAAAAGAAATACACTTTTTTTTTTCATGAGCAAATTTACAGTTTGAAAGGAATGCCACAGCAACGCACATTGATGTTTTAAAGCTTGTTCTCTTGAAAATATCAATATTATTATATTACTTAGTCAATAAAAAGAATCCTGAACAACTTGGTTGTAAGGTTCAAACATTATCATCTGATGTACAGGGATTTATATATAAAGCAAAACTGCAATCATCAGCCATAGGTAGAGCAGAAAACCATTCAATATAAATCTTCATGGATCTTGCAGATCTTTACTGTAAATTAAAATTACTGAATCTTAACAAACAAAAGAAAAACAAAAAAACATATAAAATCAAGCCTAGGCATGCTAATTTGTTTGCAGACTGCACCCCCTAGTGATCGGTATAAAGAATGCACATGTTAGTAAAACAAATGTGTTTATATTGGCAATAAATTATTACTGTTTATTTATTTGTGCCCTGGTGGGAGGTTGGTAGGATATTTCAGCAAATTCCCATAGACACCAATGACTTGCAGACCAACAAGACTTGTCATAGACAACAAGCTTTGCTTACCTCTGCTCATGCAACAGATCTATAATGTTCAGTATAAAGCTGCTGGATCAATATCCCCCATCCTCATGCAGCTAGAGTGTAAGGGTGTAGCGTGAGGCTGCTCTACATTCACCTTTGCTGGCCTTATAGTGCGTTATTTTACCAATTTTAGTCTGGCCCTGATGAACAACAATGTTCACTAATATGACAGTAAAATATCCTACAAGTAAAAAATTGTAAAAAAAAAATAAAATAACACAATATAAGTTTGAGGAAAGCAGGCATGTTACAGATCTAGTCATTTCCCGATTGTTCAGAGAACTCTGTTTGGCATGCTCGACATTTTCCTGCACTTTTTTTCCTGTGACTTTTTCCTAGAATGCGTTAGTCTGACTATTCTGTCATCCAAAAAGCTATGTGCTAGCAGTGAAAAATCAGAGGCCATAGCTACCAGATTCCTGCCTTGTCAAGGCCTGATTATTAAGAATATAATTGGCGGATGAGCTGGGGGGTGTAACATGGAAATTTCTCCCCATTAGGCAGACTGTTGGGTATTTTAATGTGTGTCTCTGTATGTAAGTGCCTGGTACATTAGTGTGCGTGTCTGGGCATGTAAGCATGTGAACATGTGTTTTTGTTGGGTATGTTAATGTCTGTGCCTGGTTGTGTTAGTTTGAGTATCTGGGTATGTTAGTGTGTGTGCATGAGTGTTAGTCTTGAGTCTCTGTGTGTGTTAGTGCTGAGTGTCTAGTTGTGTTCAGGGCTGGCCAAAGACATTGTGCTGCCTGGGGCGAAGTGTGAAATGCTGCCCCTGCCCCAGAAAAAAGTGCAGCAAAAAGTCCCACGGGGTGAAAAGAAAGGTGAAATATAACATATTATGTCCAGACTCAGTCTGGAATTAATGAAACTCAATAAAATAATATTTTAAATATATTTACGGGTCAAATATCTGTCACAGTGTCAGATGTGTGTGTGTATATATATATATATATATACATATATATAAACTATTAGACCTTGCTGCCAATACATTTTATAGTGAAAAAATTGGACCGCACGCAAGCTTTTCCTTGGGCCCCGCTTCACGCTCCTTAGCATGGAATCACTCCCTCCGCTCCAGCACCACAAAATAGGCATAGATCAAATAAACAACACATAAAACAGCACATTCATGTATAGATCAACTGAATAAGACACAAACCTATATAACTACATACATAAATAATCAACACATAGATAGAGAGATAGATCAACACATTAACACATAAACCCAGCATTGCATGTACAGATCAATTGAAATTCACATGTGAACTCAGCACTGAAGGCATAGAATCAGACAAACAAATCCTGTGTTTGCAGGTATACAATAATAATGTATGGAAACATAGCATTGCAGATATAGATCAACCGGAAATCACATGTAAACTCAGCACTGATGGTATAGATCAAATAAACACACAAACCCAGCTTTGCAGGTATAGATCAATTGGAATTCACATAAAAACTCAGCAATAAAGGTAAAAACCCCTAAATTACAGACACAGGTTGCACACCAAAAAGCCAGCCCTGGCGTCCACACTGCCCACATGAATCTGACAAGCACCCAGATAACACACATAAGACGTGCCATCTTTGTCCCCAAACAGCCCAGCATGAGTGGACGTTGTCACCAAACAGCCCGGCCTGCGCCATCTTTGTCACAGAAACACCCTGCCTGTGCCATCTTTCACAAATCCATCTATGATACACTTTTACAGTCACTCACCAATTCACACTTTCATTCACATAATTGTTTATTCTCTCACACACACAAATCATTTACACATTCATTAATGCATTCTCACAAATTCATTATCTCCCTCAGACAATTCATCCACACATTCATTCATACTCTTCCTCATTCAGACAATTCATCCACACACTGATTCATGTATTCTCACTCTATTCTTTTCAATATATTTCAATATAATCTACCCCTCTCTCCCTCCCTCCCCATAACCTACCCCCCTCTCCCTCCCTTCTCATCTACCCCTCTCCCTTCCTAACGTCTCAGAATCTACCCCCTCCCTATTATCTACCCTTCCAGCAGTCCTGCGGCGAGAGTCTCCTTGCTCGGTCTCGGTGCGCGCTGCTTCACTGCTGAGCGCCTGAAATGACATCATATTCCGGCGCTCAGCATTAAAAGCCGGCACTGAGACCGAGCTAGAGGGCTCGCAGAGGAGAGGGGCGGGGAGGGGGTACTGACAACTCGGCGCCCCTCTCTCCCCTCCGCTTAAAAAAAAAACGGCTCTTGGGGCGGCAAAGTGCCACCTCTTCCAAAGTGCCGCCTGGGGCAATCACCCCACTCTGCTCCATGATAGGGCCGGCCCTGGTTGTGTTGGTGTGAGTGTCTGGATTTGTGTGTCTGGTTGTGTATTAGTGTGAATGCCCCTTCTGATGTCAGGTTCTGGATCTGCCCCTGGCTCAGTAGTGATACCACTAGCAGTGAGATAGAGGCCTCGTACTCCCACCACAGGACCTCACCAAGATAAGTGATGGGAGAAAGGTGAGAGATATATAGTGAGAAAGGGGAGAAGTAGTAAGAAAATTGAGAGGTAAAGAGAAAGATATTGGGGAGAGATAATCAGCCAAAAGAAATGGGATATATGGAGAATATGAGGAGAGGATGAGAAAGAAGAGAATTGAGAATTGAAGAGAGGGGGGAGAAAAAGAGGAGAGATGAAGATTCATGGGAGGAGATCTGGGTGCTGGTCCAGTCCTATGGGTGTAAGCGCTGGGCTTTGGGGTGTGCGCCCCCTATGATCTGTGCCCACAACGTAAGTGCTGTCATCACAGGGTGGTTCATGTGTATGATGCGCTCATATGACCCAGCTCCCAAGGGCATTATACAAGGGGTAGGGCCAAGGGGGTTGCAAAATGAGCTTTTGTCCAGGGTGACAAAAATCCTTGCACCAGACCTGGCTGCAGGCAGAAAACTTAAGTATCCACGATTACCTGTCTTTTTTTATTTTTCCAGCCTTGGCCAAAAGCAAGGCTGAGTGATATATGTAAACAGCAAGGCTGATTGATATATGTCCACATATCCTCTCTACTAGCTCACTAATACATGACACTCATGTGTAGTATTTTAAAACCTTAATTACCAATGGTCTTAAATACTGATTTTTTTGTCATTTTTACTATACATCAGGCCTTTCGTTCAGGACAAGCATTGCTTTCCTTTGAAACCACACTACACTCCCTAAATGCAGTAATACCCCACATACATTTATGTTCTAGAGGGCCGTATCCATAATTTACCTAATACATTATATATTTACTACTACTGGCTTAAGGGGTAGTGAAGGTTTTATTTATTAATATAATTAATTTATTTAGTGCTTGGACAAAAGGATGCAGTAGTCAAGACAGGAAATGATAAGTGAATGAACCAGAGTTTTTGTGGATTTTTGGGTGAGGAATGGACGGATGAGAAATATGTTTTTTAGGTGCAAGCGGCAGGATTTGGCAAGGGACTGAATGTGAGGGATGAAGGAGAGGTTAGAGTAAAGGATGACCCTAAGGCATCGGGCCTGGTTAGTAGGAGAGATAGTCGTGTTGTTAATAGTGATAGAGAATTCAGGGAGTGGAGATGGAAGGAAGGAAGGAAGATAACAAGTTCAGTTTTAGAAAGATTAAGCTTCAGGTAGCGTCGTAGATTTGGCTATCATCAGCATATAGATGATACTGGAGGTCAAATGAGTTGATTAGTTTGCCAAGAGATGAAGTATAAAGAGAGAACAGCAGAGGGCCAAGGACTGAACCTTGGGGAACGCCAACCAAGAGTGGAAGAGGTGATGATGTCTTGCTAGAGAATCTGAGGAGATCCAGGAGAGAGCTGTATCTCGAATGCCTGTAGAAGCAAGTGAGTCAAGAAGAAGGTGGCGATCAACAGTATCAAAAGCAGCAGAGAGATCCAATAGTATTAGAATGGAGAAGTGACCTTTTGCTTTGGCAGAGAGCAAGTAATTTGAGACTTTTGTTAGAGCTGTTTCAGTAGAGTGAAGGGGTTTGAAACCAAACTGTAGAGGGTCAAGGAGGAAATTAGAGGAGAGGAAGTTAGTAAGGTGATTGTACACAATCCGTTCAAGCAACTTAGAGGTAAAAGGAAGCAGAGAGATAGGGCGGTAGTTAGTCAGACAAATGGGATCTGAGGAAGGTTTTTTAGAATGGGTGTGATTAGCACATGCTTGAAGGCTGTTGGTACAGTTCCAGGTGATAAAGATTAATTAGGTGGGTAAGTGATGGGCCAAGGGTTGGACATTTGTGAGGTGTGATGGGATGGAGTCATGGGGACAGGTTGTTGGATGAGAGGAAGAAAGAAGAGTGGCTCTCTTTTCTTAGATTGTAAAGGAAAAGGCAGTTAGTATGGGATGAGTGGAGAGAGTGGTGGTGGTTGGTGTAGGAGGGGTTGTAAAGAAGAGAGGTCTTGTCTAATAGTCTCGATCTTGTCTTTGAAGTGGGTAGCAAGATCTTGGGCAGTGAGAAAGGTTTGTGGTGCGGGTATGGAGGGACAGAGAAGGGAGTTGAAGGTAGAAAAAAGTGTCACGGGTTGGAAGAAAGGGAGGATGCGAGAGTAGAGTAGTAGAGCTGTTTGGCGAGAGAGAAGAGTTGTAGGTCCGCAGCATAAATTTATAATAAGTCTTCGCTGGATTTGGATTTTCTGAAGTAGCACTCGGCAGTGCGGCAGCACTTCTGAAGAAGCCATGTGGTTTTGGTATGCCATGGTTGGCGTTTCAATTGTCGGAGGTAATATTTAGTAATTGGAGCTATGCTGTTGAGAGATGAGGCAAGTGTATTGTTATAAAAAGAGGCAGCTGTGTCTGGGCAGGAAAGGGTTAAAATGGAATGTAAGAGAGGTTCTAGTGAGGCTGACAGTTGGGTAAGGGTATTATCTGGTAATGGCCTACAAACATGAGGTGAGCTCTGTAAGTTTGTTTTGTTAGGATATATATAAATTATTATGGGAGTACGGGGTCTCCCGCAGGTGTATATGGAAGAAGTCAGGGACTAGTGTTTTAGTTAGTTTTAGTTTTGTTAGGGGTTAGCTCTGGAGAAAAGTGGTCAGACAGGGGAAAGGGAGAGATGGAGAAATCTGAAAGGGAGCATGATCTGGAGAAAACCAGATCAAGTGAGTGTTCCTCGGTGTGTGTAGGGGAATTAGTCCATTGAGAAAGACCAGAAGAGGATGTCATGGAGAGGAGTTTGGAGCTAGCACAGTTGTTAGATATATCTAAAGGGATGTTGAACTCACCCATAAGACAGGGGATATTAGGAGAGAGGAAGAAAGGGAGCCAGGCAGAAAAGTAGTCAAAGAACTGTGAGGTAGGACCTGGAGGGCGATTTATTGCTGCAATTTGAAGAGAGAAAAGAAAAGAGGGATTATGTGAACCTCAAAGGAACAGAATGAGAGGGAGGGCTTGGTATATTCTGGAAGGTGCAGTGAGGGGAGAGTAGGATGCCTACACCACCACCCTTTCTGCCATCAGGCCTAGGAGCGTGGCTGAAGTGTAATCCCCCGAAGGAGAGTGCAGCAGAGGCGGTAGTATCATGGGAGGGGATCCAGGTTTCAGTTAGTGCTAGGAGGTTAAAAGCATGGGAGAGAAAAAGGTCATGTATACAGGCGAGTTTGTTGCATACTGAGCGGACATTCCATAGGGCACAAGACAATTAAGCTAGACTAGAGGGCATCAAATTTAACCCTTGGAAAGCAGCAGGGTATGGAGACATGCCGGATAAAGACATACCAAGTGTAAAGCAGGGGTAACAGCAGGAGATGGGGGTTCAGATGAAATATGTGATCATACCAAGTGTAAAGCAGGGGTAACAGCAGGAGATGGGGGGTTCAGATGAAATATGTGATCATACCAAGTGTAAAGCAGGGGTAACAGCAGGAGATGGGGGTTCAGACGAAATATGTGATCATACCAAGTGTAAAGCAGGGGTAACAGCAGGAGATGGGGGTTCAGACGAAATATGTGATCATACAAGTGTAAAGCAGGGGTAACAGCAAGAGATGGGGGTTCAGTCGTGTGATCATACCTGTAAGAGAAGGAGATATGGCAGACATGAGTGATTGCCAGAGGTGTAGTTGGATGAAAGCATGAAGACCAGGCATGGTTGTTTGGATAGTCCAGTGTAACTCTTAACTATCCACTTATGAGGAGGCCACTTGGGGTGAGGCCACAGCAGCTACATTTCCAAGCAAGCTTGTTTCCAAGTGAGGTAGAGTGTCATATAAGGCAATTGTCACTAGTTTTTACTAAATTTCTCATTCAAAATTTTCCGCTAATCAAGCAACAATTATGGTATCAAAAGAAAGCTCTCCTTGAAAAAACAATATATAGTTTACATGGGTACACTATTCACAGGAAAAGTGAATCATCGCTGAAAATGGCACTTGAGGTACCAAAAACCCCTGGGAGTGAAGGGGTTAAATATTAAAAAATGTTTACATGTGAATTAATATTTACTAGTTTTTTTTTCCTATAGGGTAATCTTATATCCAGGCTTTTTCTTTTTTTCCCCTAAATTAATATTCACATTTTGGGGGGTCGTCTTATGATTGAGCAAATATGGTATATTTACCGTATATAAGATTTTTTTGGGTGTTTTATTATGTACAAGGCACTTTATCTTTCAATCAG